>NW_025408245.1:0-303006 GCF_905475395.1 Chrysoperla carnea
GTCTTTTATGATTGGTCCCAGTCTAAATAAGCCAAAAATGATCATAATTTGACATTTTTGATAAAATACAAATTTTTTGAAAATTTTCGATGTCGAATCTAGAGTGCCAGGACTATACAAAAGAGTGAAATTTTGATCCAGGTAAGTCGATATGCATATATATAGGTCTTTTATGATTGGTCCCAGTCTAAATAAGCCAAAAATGATCATAATTTGACATTTTTTGATAAAATACAAATTTTTTGAAAATTTTCGATGTCGAATCTAGAGTGCCAGGACTATACAAAAGAGTGAAATTTTGATCCAGGTAAGTCGATATGCATATATATAGGTCTTTTATGATTGGTCCCAGTCTAAATAAGCCAAAAATGATCATAATTTGACATTTTTTGATAAAATACAAATTTTTTGAAAATTTTCGATGTCGAATCTAGAGTGCCAGGACTATACAAAAGAGTGAAATTTTGATCCAGGTAAGTCGATATGCATATATATAGGTCTTTTATGATTGGTCCCAGTCTAAATAAGCCAAAAATGATCATAATTTGACATTTTTTGATAAAATACAAATTTTTTGAAAATTTTCGATGTCGAATCTAGAGTGCCAGGACTATACAAAAGAGTGAAATTTTGATCCAGGTAAGTCGATATGCATATATATAGGTCTTTTATGATTGGTCCCAGTCTAAATAAGCCAAAAATGATCATATTTGACATTTTTTGATAAAATAAAAATTTTTTTGAAAATTTTCGATGTCGAATCTAGAGTGCCAGGACTATACAAAGAGTGAAATTTTGATCCAGGTAAGTCGATATGCATATATATAGGTCTTTTATGATTGGTCCCAGTCTAAATAAGCCAAAAATTATCATAATTTGACATTTTTTTGATAAAATACAAATTTTTTGAAAATTTTCGATGTCGAATCTAGAGTGCCAGGACTATACAAAAGAGTGAAATTTTGATCCAGGTAAGTCGATATGCATATATATAGGTCTTTTATGATTGGTCCCAGTCTAAATAAGCCAAAAATGATCATAATTTGACATTTTTTGATAAAATACAAATTTTTTGAAAATTTTCGATGTCGAATCTAGAGTGCCAGGACTATACAAAAGAGTGAAATTTTGATCCAGGTAAGTCGATATGCATATATATATAGGTCTTTTATGATTGGTCCCAGTCTAAATAAGCCAAAAATGATCATAATTTGCGTTTTTTGATAAAATACAAATTTTTTGAAAATTTTCGATGTCGAATCTAGAGTGCCAGGACTATACAAAAGAGTGAAATTTTGATCCAGGTAAGTCGATATGCATATATATAGGTCTTTTATGATTGGTCCCAGTCTAAATAAGCCAAAAATGATCATAATTTGACATTTTTTGATAAAATACAAATTTTTTGAAAATTATCGATGTCGAATCTAGAGTGCCAGGACTATACAAAAGAGTGAAATTTTGATCTAGGTAAGTCGATTTGCATATATATAGGTCTTTTATGATTGGTCCCAGTCTAAATAAGCCAAAAAATGATCATAATTTGACATTTTTTGATAAAATACAAATTTTTTGAAAATTTTCGATGTCGAATCTAGAGTGCCAGGACTATACAAAAGAGTGAAATTTTGATCCAGGTAAGTCGATATGCATATATATAGGTCTTTTATGATTGGTCCCAGTCTAAATAAGCCAAAAATGATCATAATTTGACATTTTTTGATAAAATACAAATTTTTTGAAAATTTTCGATGTCGAATCTAGAGTGCCAGGACAATACAAAAGAGTGAAATTTTGATCCAGGTAAGTCGATATGCATATATATAGGTCTTTTATGATTGGTCCCAGTCTAAATAAGCCAAAAATGATCATAATTTGACATTTTTTTGATAAAATACAAATTTTTTGAAAATTTTCGATGTCGAATCTAGAGTGCCAGGACTATACAAAAGAGTGAAATTTTGATCCAGGTAAGTCGATATGCATATATATAGGTCTTTTATGATTGGTCCCAGTCTAAATAAGCCAAAAATGATCATAATTTGACATTTTTTGATAAAATACAAATTTTTTGAAAATTTTCGATGTCGAATCTAGAGTGCCAGGACTATACAAAAGAGTGAAATTTTGATCCAGGTAAGTCGATATGCATATATATAGGTCTTTTATGATTGGTCCCAGTCTAAATAAGCCAAAAATGATCATAATTGGACATTTTTTGATAAAATACAAATTTTTTTAAAATTTTCGATGTCGAATCTAGAGTGCCAGGACTATACAAAAGAGTGAAATTTTTGATCCAGGTAAGTCGATATGCATATATATAGGTCTTTTATGATTGGTCCCAGTCTAAATAAGCCAAAAATGATCATAATTTGACATTTTTTGATAAAATACAAATTTTTTGAAAATTTTCGAAGTCGAATCTAGAGTGCCAGGACTATACAAAAGAGTGAAATTTTGATCCAGGTAAGTCGATATGCATATATATAGGTCTTTTATGATTGGTCCCAGTCTAAATAAGCCAAAAATGATCATAATTTGACATTTTTTGATAAAATACAAATTTTTTGAAATTTTCGATGTCGAATCTAGAGTGCCAGGACTATACAAAAGAGTGAAATTTTGATCCAGGTAAGTCGATATGCATATATATATAGGTCTTTTATGATTGGTCCCAGTCTAAATAAGCCAAAAATGATCATAATTTGACATTTTTTGATAAAATACAAATTTTTTGAAAATTTTCGATGTCGAATCTAGAGTGCCGGGACTATACAAAAGAGTGAAATTTTGATCCAGGTAAGTCGATATGCATATATATAGGTCTTTTATGATTGGTCCCAGTTTAAATAAGCTAAAAATGATCATAATTTGACATTTTTTGATAAAATACAAATTTTTTGAAAATTTTCGATGTCGAATCTAGAGTGCCAGGACTATACAAAAGAGTGAAATTTTGATCCAGGTAAGTCGATATGCATATATATAGGTCTTTTATGATTGGTCCCAGTCTAAATAAGCCAAAAATGATCATAATTTGACATTTTTTGATAAAATACAAATTTTTTGAAAATTTTCGATGTCGAATCTAGAGTGCCAGGACTATACAAAAGAGTGAAATTTTGATCCAGGTAAGTCGATATGCATATATATAGGTCTTTTATGATTGGTCCCAGTCTAAATAAGCAAAAATGATCATAATTTGACATTTTTTGATAAAATACAAATTTTTTGAAAATTTTCGATGTCGAATCTAGAGTGCCAGGACTATACAAAAGAGTGAAATTTTGATCCAGGTAAGTCGATATGCATATATATAGGTCTTTTATGATTGGTCCCAGTCTAAATAAGCAAAAATGATCATAATTTGACATTTTTTGATAAATACAAATTTTTTGAAAATTTTCGATGTCGAATCTAGAGTGCCAGGACTATACAAAAGAGTGAAATTTTGATCCAGGTAAGTCGATATGCATATATATAGGTCTTTTATGATTGGTCCCAGTCTAAATAAGCCAAAAATGATCATAATTGACATTTTTTGATAAAATACAAATTTTTTGAAAATTTTCGATGTCGAATCTAGAGTGCCAGGACTATACAAAAGAGTGAAATTTTGATCCAGGTAAGTCGATATGCATATATATAGGTCTTTTATGATTGGTCCCAGTCTAAATAAGCCAAAAATGATCATAATTTGACATTTTTTGATAAAATACAAATTTTTTGAAAATTTTCGAAGTCGAATCTAGAGTGCCAGGACTATACAAAAGAGTGAAATTTTGATCCAGGTAAGTCGATATGCATATATATAGGTCTTTTATGATTGGTCCCAGTCTAAATAAGCCAAAAATGATCATAATTTGACATTTTTTGATAAAATACAAATTTTTTGAAAATTTTCGATGTCGAATCTAGAGTGCCAGGACTATACAAAAGAGTGAAATTTTGATCCAGGTAAGTCGATATGCATATATATAGGTCCTTTATGATTGGTCCCAGTCTAAATAAGCCAAAAATGATCATAATTTGACATTTTTTGATAAAATACAAATTTTTTGAAAATTTTCGATGTCGAATCTAGAGTGCCATGACTATACAAAAGAGTGAAATTTTGATCCAGGTAAGTCGATATGCATATATATAGGTCTTTTATGATTGGTCCCAGTCTAAATAAGCCAAAAATGATCATAATTTGACATTTTTTGATAAATACAAATTTTTTGAAAATTTTCGATGTCGAATCTAGAGTGCCAGGACTATACAAAAGAGTGAAATTTTGATCCAGGTAAGTCGATATGCATATATATAGGTCTTTTATGATTGGTCCCAGTCTAAATAAGCCAAAAATGATCATAATTTGACATTTTTTGATAAAATACAAATTTTTGAAAATTTTCGATGTCGAATCTAGAGTGCCAGGACTATACAAAAGAGTGAAATTTTTGATCCAGGTAAGTCGATATGCATATATATAGGTCTTTTATGATTGGTCCCAGTCTAAATAAGCCAAAAATGATCATAATTTGACATTTTTTGATAAAATACAAATTTTTTGAAAATTTTCGAAGTCGAATCTAGAGTGCCAGGACTATACAAAAGAGTGAAATTTTGATCCAGGTAAGTCGATATGCATATATATAGGTCTTTTATGATTGGTCCCAGTCTAAATAAGCCAAAAATGATCATAATTTGACATTTTTTTGATAAAATCAAATTTTTTGAAAATTTTCGATGTCGAATCTAGAGTGCCAGGACTATACAAAAGAGTGAAATTTTGATCCAGGTAAGTCGATATGCATAATATATAGGTCCTTTATGATTGGTCCCAGTCTAAATAAGCCAAAAATGATCATAATTTGACATTTTTTGATAAATATACAAATTTTTTGAAAATTTTCGATGTCGAATCTAGAGTGCCAGGACTATACAAAAGAGTGAAATTTTGATCCAGGTAAGTCGATATGCATATATATAGGTCTTTTATGATTGGTCCCAGTCTAAATAAGCCAAAAATGATCATAATTTGACATTTTTTGATAAAATACAAATTTTTTGAAATTTTCGATGTCGAACTCTAGAGTGCCAGGACTATACAAAAGAGTGAAATTTTGATCCAGGTAAGTCGATATGCATATATATAGGTCTTTTATGATTGGTCCCAGTCTAAATAAGCCAAAAATGATCATAATTTGACATTTTTTGATAAAATACAAATTTTTTGAAAATTTTCGATGTCGAATCTAGAGTGCCAGGACTATACAAAAGAGTGAAATTTTGATCCAGGTAAGTCGATATGCATATATATAGGTCTTTTATGATTGGTCCCAGTCTAAATAAGCCAAAAATGATCATAATTTGACATTTTTTGATAAAATACTAATTTTTTGAAAATTTTCGATGTCGAATCTAGAGTGCCAGGACTATACAAAAGAGTGAAATTTTGATCCAGGTAAGTCGATATGCATATATATAAGGTCTTTTATGATTGGTCCCCAGTCTAAATAAGCCAAAAATGATCATAATTTGACATTTTTTGATAAAATACAAATTTTTTGAAAATTTTCGATGTCGAATCTAGAGTGCCAGGACTATACAAAAGAGTGAAATTTTTGATCCAGGTAAGTCGATATGCATATATATAGGTCTTTTATGATTGGTCCTAGTCTAAATAAGCCAAAAATGATCATAATTGGACATTTTTTGATAAAATACAAATTTTTTGAAAATTTTCGATGTCGAATCTAGAGTGCCAGGACTATACAAAAGAGTGAAATTTTGATCCAGGTAAGTCGATATGCATATATATAGGTCTTTTATGATTGGTCCCAGTCTAAATAAGCCAAAAATGATCATAATTTGACATTTTTTGATAAAATACAAATTTTTTGAAAATTTTCGATGTCGAATCTAGAGTGCCAGGACTATACAAAAGAGTGAAAATTTTGATCCAGGTAAGTCGATATGCATATATATAGGTCTTTTATGATTGGTCCCAGTCTAAATAAGCATAAAATTATCATAATTTGACATTTTTTGATAAAATACAAATTTTTTGAAAATTTTCGATGTCGAATCTAGAGTGCCAGGACTATACAAAAGAGTGAAATTTGATCCAGGTAAGTCGATATGCATATATATAGGTCTTTATGATTGGTCCTAGTCTAAATAAGCCAAAAATGATCATAATTTGACATTTTTTGATAAAATACAAATTTTTTGAAAATTTTCGATGTCGAATCTAGAGTGCCAGGACTATACAAAAGAGTGAAATTTTGATCCAGGTAAGTCGATATGCATATATATAGGTCTTTTATGATTGGTCCCAGTCTAAATAAGCCAAAAATGATCATAATTTGACATTTTTTTGATAAAATACAAATTTTTTGAAAATTTTCGATGTCGAATCTAGAGTGCCAGGACTATACAAAAGAGTGAAATTTTGATCCAGGTAAGTCGATATGCATATATATAGGTCTTTTATGATTGGTCCCAGTCTAAATAAGCCAAAAATGATCATAATTGGACATTTTTTGGTAAAATACAAATTTTTTGAAAATTTTCGATGTCGAATCTAGAGTGCCAGGACTATTCAAAAGAGTAAAATTTTGATCCAGGTAAGTCGATATGCATATATATAGGTCTTTTATGATTGGTCCCAGTCTAAATAAGCCAAAAATGATCATAATTGGACATTTTTTGATAAAATACAAATTTTTTGAAAATTTTCGATGTCGAATCTAGAGTGCCAGGACTATACAAAAGAGTGAAATTTTGATCCAGGTAAGTCGATATGCATATATATAGGTCTTTTATGATTGGTCCCAGTCTAAATAAGCCAAAAATGATCATAATTTGACATTTTTTGATAAAATACAAATTTTTTGAAAATTTTCGAAGTCGGATCTAGAGTGCCATGACTATACAAAAGAGTGAAATTTTGATCCAGGTAAGTCGATATGCATATATATAGGTCTTTTATGATTGGTCCCAGTCTAAATAAGCCAAAAATGATCATAATTTGACATTTTTTGATAAAATACAAATTTTTTTAAAATTTTCGATGTCGAATCTAGAGTGCCAGGACTATACAAAAGAGTGAAATTTTGATCCAGGTAAGTCGATATGCATATATATAGGTCTTTTATGATTGGTCCCAGTCTAAATAAGCCAAAAATGATCATAATTTGACATTTTTTGATAAATACAAATTTTTGAAAATTTTCGATGTCGAATCTAGAGTGCCAGGACTATACAAAAGAGTGAAATTTTGATCCAGGTAAGTCGATATGCATATATATAGGTCTTTTATGATTGGTCCCAGTCTAAATAAGCCAAAAATGATCATAATTTGACATTTTTTGATAAAATACAAATTTTTTGAAAATTTTCGATGTCGAATCTAGAGTGCCAGGACTATACAAAAAGAGTGAAATTTTGATCCAGGTAAGTCGATATGCATATATATAGGTCTTTTATGATTGGTCCAGTCTAAATAGCCAAAAATGATCATAATTTGACATTTTTTGATAAAATACAAATTTTTTGAAAATTTTCGATGTCGAATCTAGAGTGCCAGGACTATACAAAAGAGTGAAATTTTGATCCAGGTAAGTCGATATGCATATATATAGGTCTTTTATGATTGGTCCCAGTCTAAATAAGCCAAAAATGATCATAATTTGACATTTTTTCGATAAAATACAAATTTTTTGAAAATTTTCGATGTCGAATCTAGAGTGCCAGGACTATTCAAAAGAGTAAAATTTTGATCCAGGTAAGTCGATATGCATATATATAAGGTCTTTTATGATTGGTCCCAGTCTAAATAAGCCAAAAATGATCATAATTGGACATTTTTTGATAAAATACAAATTTTTTGAAAATTTGCGATGTCGAATCTAGAGTGCCAGGACTATACAAAAGAGTGAAATTTTGATCCAGGTAAGTCGATATGCATATATATAGGTCTTTTATGATTGGTCCCAGTCTAAATAAGCCAAAAATGATCATAATTTGACATTTTTTGATAAAATACAAATTTTTTGAAAATTTTCGAAGTCGAATCTAGAGTGCCAGGACTATACAAAAGAGTGAAATTTTGATCCAGGTAAGTCGATATGCATATATATAGGTCTTTTATGATTGGTCCCAGTCTAAATAAGCCAAAAATGATCATAATTTGACATTTTTTGATAAAATACAAATTTTTTGAAAATTTTCGATGTCGAATCTAGAGTGCCAGGACTATACAAAAGAGTGAAATTTTGATCCAGGTAAGTCGATATGCATATATATAGGTCTTTTATGATTGGTCCCAGTCTAAATAAGCCAAAAAATGATCATAATTTGACATTTTTTGATAAAATACAAATTTTTTGAAAATTTTCGATGTCGAATCTAGAGTGCCAGGACTATACAAAAGAGTGAAATTTTGATCCAGGTAAGTCGATATGCATATATATAGGTCTTTTATGATTGGTCCCAGTCTAAATAAGCCAAAAATGATCATAATTTGACATTTTTTGATAAAATAAAAATTTTTTGAAAATTTTCGATGTCGAATCTAGAGTGCCAGGACTATACAAAAGAGTGAAATTTTGATCCAGGTAAGTCGATATGCATATATATAGGTCTTTTATGATTGGTCCCAGTCTAAATAAGCCAAAAAATGATCATAATTTGACATTTTTTGATAAAATACAAATTTTTTTGAAAATTTTCGATGTCGAATCTAGAGTGCCAGGACTATACAAAAGAGTGAAATTTTGATCCAGGTAAGTCGATATGCATATATATAGGTCTTTTATGATTGGTCCCAGTCTAAATAAGCCAAAAATGATCATTATTGGACATTTTTTGATAAAATACAAATTTTTTGAAAATTTTCGATGTCGAATCTAGAGTGCCAGGACTATACAAAAGAGTGAAATTTTGATCCAGTAAGTCGATATGCATATATATAGGTCTTTTATGATTGGTCCCAGTCTAAATAAGCCAAAAATGATCATAATTTGACATTTTTTGATAAAATACAAATTTTTTGAAAATTTTCGATGTCGAATCTAGAGTGCCAGGACTATACAAAAGAGTGAAATTTTGATCCAGGTAAGTCGATATGCATATATATAGATCTTTTATGATTGGACCTAGTCTAAATAAGCCAAAAATGATCATAATTTGACATTTTTTGATAAAATACAAATTTTTTGAAAATTATTCGAAGTCGAATCTAGAGTGCCAGGACTATACAAAAGAGTGAAATTTTGATCCAGGTAAGTCGATATGCATATATATAGGTCTTTATGATTGGTCCCAGTCTAAATAAGCCAAAAATGATCATAATTTGACATTTTTTGATAAAATACAAATTTTTTGAAAATTTTCGATGTCGAATCTAGAGTGCCAGGACTATACAAAAGAGTGAAATTTTGATCCAGGTCAGTCGATATGCATATATATAGGTCTTTTATGATTGGTCCCAGTCTAAATAAGCCAAAAATGATCATAATTTGACATTTTTTGATAAAATACAAATTTTTTGAAAATTTTCGATGTCGAATCTAGAGTGCCAGGACTATACAAAAGAGTGAAATTTTGATCCAGGTAAGTCGATATGCATATATATAGGTCTTTTTTGATTGGTCCCAGTCTAAATAAGCCAAAAATGATCATAATTTGACATTTTTTGTAAAAATACAAATTTTTTGAAAATTTTCGATGTCGAATCTAGAGTGCCAGGACTATACAAAAGAGTGAAATTTTGATCCAGGTAAGTCGATATGCATATATATAGGTCTTTTATGATTGGTCCCAGTCTAAATAAGCCAAAAATGATCATAATTTGACATTTTTTGATAAAATACAAATTTTTTGAAAATTTTCGATGTCGAATCTAGAGTGCCAGGACTATACAAAAGAGTGAAATTTTGATCCAGGTAAGTCGATATGCATATATATAGGTCTCTTATGATTGGTCCCAGTCTAAATAAGCCAAAAATGATCATAATTTGACATTTTTGATAAAATACAAATTTTTTGAAAATTTTCGATGTCGAATCTAGAGTGCCAGGACTATACAAAAGAGTGAAATTTTGATCAAGGTAAGTCGATATGCATATATATAGGTCTTTTATGATTGGTCCCAGTCTAAATAAGCCAAAAATGATCATAATTTGACATTTTTTTAATAAAATACAAATTTTTTGAAAATTTTCGATGTCGAATCTAGAGTGCCAGGACTATACAAAAGAGTGAAATTTTGATCCAGGTAAGTCGATATGCATATATATAGGTCTTTTATGATTGGTCCCAGTCTAAATAAGCAAAAAATGATCATTATTTGACATTTTTTGATAAAATACAAATTTTTTGAAAATTTTCGATGTCGAATCTAGAGTGCCAGGACTATACAAAAGAGTGAAATTTTGATCCAGGTAAGTCGATATGCATATATATAGGTCTTTTATGATTGGTCCGAGTCTAAATAAGCCAAAAATGATCATAATTTGACATTTTTTGATATAATACAAATTTTTTGAAAATTTTCGAAGTCGAATCTAGAGTGCCAGGACTATACAAAAGAGTGAAATTTTGATCCAGGTAAGTCGATATGCATATATATAGGTCTTTAATGATTGGTCCCAGTCTAAATAAGCCAAAAATGATCATAATTTGACATTTTTTTATAAAATACAAATTTTTTGAAAATTTTCGATGTCGAATCTAGAGTGCCAGGACTATACAAAAGAGTGAAATTTTGATCCAGGTAAGTCAATATGCATATATATAGGTCTTTTATGATTGGTCCCAGTCTAAATAAGCCAAAAATGATCATAATTTGACATTTTTTGATAAAAAACAAATTTTTTGAAAATTTTCTATGTCGAATCTAGAGTGCCAGGACTATACAAAAGAGTGAAATTTTGATCCAGGTAAGTCGATATGCATATATATAGGTCTTTAATGATTGGTCCCAGTCTAAATAAGCCAAAAATGATCATAATTTGACATTTTTTTATAAAATACAAATTTTTTGAAAATTTTCGATGTCGAATCTAGAGTGCCAGGACTATACAAAAGAGTGAAATTTTGATCCAGGTAAGTCAATATGCATATATATAGGTCTTTTATGATTGGTCCCAGTCTAAATAAGCCAAAAATGATCATAATTTGACATTTTTTGATAAAAAACAAATTTTTTGAAAATTTTCGATGTCGAATCTAGAGTGCCAGGACTATACAAAAGAGTGAAATTTTGATCCAGGTAAGTCGATATGCATATATATAGGTCTTTTATGATTGGTCCCAGTCTAAATAAGCCAAAAATGATCATAATTTGACATTTTTTGATAAAATACAAAATCTTTGAAAATTTTCGATGTCGAATCTAAAGTGCCAGGACTATACAAAAGAGTGAAATTTTGATCCAGGTAAGTCGATATGCATATATATAGGTCTTTTATGATTGGTCCCAGTCTAAATAAGCCAAAAATGATCATAATTTGACATTTTTTGATAAAATACAAATTTTTTGAAAATTTTCGATGTCGAATCTAGAGTGCCAGGACTATTCAAAAGAGTAAAATTTTGATCCAGGTAAGTCGATATGCATATATATAGGTCTTTTATGATTGGTCCCAGTCTAAATAAGCCAAAAATGATCATAATTTGACATTTTTTGATAAAATACAAATTTTTTGAAAATTTTCGATGTCGAATCTAGAGTGCCAGGACTATACAAAAGAGTGAAATTTTGATCCAGGTAAGTCGATATGCATATATATAGGTCTTTTATGATTGGTCCCAGTCTAAATAAGCCAAAAATGATCATAATTTGACATTTTTTGATAAAATACAAATTTTTTGAAAATTTTCGATGTCGAATCTAGAGTGCCAGGACTATACAAAAGAGTGAAATTTTGATCCAGGTAAGTCGATATGCATATATATAGGTCTTTTATGATTGGTCCCAGTCTAAATAAGCCAAAAATGATCATAATTTGACATTTTTTGATAAAATACAAATTTTTTGAAAATTTTCGATGTCGAATCTAGAGTGCCAGGACTATACAAAAGAGTGAAATTTTGATCCAGGTAAGTCGATATGCATATATATAGGTCTTTTATGATTGGTCCCAGTCTAAATAAGCCAAAAATGATCATAATTTGACATTTTTTGATAAAATACAAATTTTTTGAAAATTTTCGATGTCGAATCTAGAGTGCCAGGACTATACAAAAGAGTGAAATTTTGATCCAGGTAAGTCGATATGCATATATATAGGTCTTTTATGATTGGTCCCAGTCTAAATAAGCCAAAAATGATCATAATTTGACATTTTTTGATAAAATAAAAATTTTTTGAAAATTTTCGATGTCGAATCTAGAGTGCCAGGACTATACAAAAGAGTGAAATTTTGATCCAGGTAAGTCGATATGCATATATATAGGTCTTTTATGATTGGTCCCAGTCTAAATAAGCCAAAAATGATCATAATTTGACATTTTTTGATAAAATACAAATTTTTTGAAAATTTTCGATGTCGAATCTAGAGTGCCAGGACTATACAAAAGAGTGAAATTTTGATCCAGGTAAGTCGATATGCATATATATAGGTCTTTTATGATTGGTCCCAGTCTAAATAAGCCAAAAATGATCATAATTGGACATTTTTTGATAAAATACAAATTTTTTGAAAATTTTCGATGTCGAATCTAGAGTGCCAGGACTATACAAAAGAGTGAAATTTTGATCCAGGTAAGTCGATATGCATATATATAGGTCTTTTATGATTGGTCCCAGTCTAAATAAGCCAAAAATGATCATAATTTGACATTTTTTGATAAAATACAAATTTTTTGAAAATTTTCGATGTCGAATCTAGAGTGCCAGGACTATACAAAAGAGTGAAATTTTGATCCAGGTAAGTCGATATGCATATATATAGATCTTTTATGATTGGTCCTAGTCTAAATAAGCCAAAAATGATCATAATTTGACATTTTTTGATAAAATACAAATTTTTTGAAAATTTTCGAAGTCGAATCTAGAGTGCCAGGACTATACAAAAGAGTGAAATTTTGATCCAGGTAAGTCGATATGCATATATATAGGTCTTTTATGATTGGTCCCAGTCTAAATAAGCCAAAAATGATCATAATTTGACATTTTTTGATAAAATACAAATTTTTTGAAAATTTTCGATGTCGAATCTAGAGTGCCAGGACTATACAAAAGAGTGAAATTTTGATCCAGGTCAGTCGATATGCATATATATAGGTCTTTTATGATTGGTCCCAGTCTAAATAAGCCAAAAATGATCATAATTTGACATTTTTTGATAAAATACAAATTTTTTGAAAATTTTCGATGTCGAATCTAGAGTGCCAGGACTATACAAAAGAGTGAAATTTTGATCCAGGTAAGTCGATATGCATATATATAGGTCTTTTTTGATTGGTCCCAGTCTAAATAAGCCAAAAATGATCATAATTTGACATTTTTTGATAAAATACAAATTTTTTGAAAATTTTCGATGTCGAATCTAGAGTGCCAGGACTATACAAAAGAGTGAAATTTTGATCCAGGTAAGTCGATATGCATATATATAGGTCTTTTATGATTGGTCCCAGTCTAAATAAGCCAAAAATGATCATAATTTGACATTTTTTGATAAAATACAAATTTTTTGAAAATTTTCGATGTCGAATCTAGAGTGCCAGGACTATACAAAAGAGTGAAATTTTGATCCAGGTAAGTCGATATGCATATATATAGGTCTCTTATGATTGGTCCCAGTCTAAATAAGCCAAAAATGATCATAATTTGACATTTTTGATAAAATACAAATTTTTTGAAAATTTTCGATGTCGAATCTAGAGTGCCAGGACTATACAAAAGAGTGAAATTTTGATCAAGGTAAGTCGATATGCATATATATAGGTCTTTTATGATTGGTCCCAGTCTAAATAAGCCAAAAATGATCATAATTTGACATTTTTTTAATAAAATACAAATTTTTTGAAAATTTTCGATGTCGAATCTAGAGTGCCAGGACTATACAAAAGAGTGAAATTTTGATCCAGGTAAGTCGATATGCATATATATAGGTCTTTTATGATTGGTCCCAGTCTAAATAAGCAAAAAATGATCATTATTTGACATTTTTTGATAAAATACAAATTTTTTGAAAATTTTCGATGTCGAATCTAGAGTGCCAGGACTATACAAAAGAGTGAAATTTTGATCCAGGTAAGTCGATATGCATATATATAGGTCTTTTATGATTGGTCCGAGTCTAAATAAGCCAAAAATGATCATAATTTGACATTTTTTGATATAATACAAATTTTTTGAAAATTTTCGAAGTCGAATCTAGAGTGCCAGGACTATACAAAAGAGTGAAATTTTGATCCAGGTAAGTCGATATGCATATATATAGGTCTTTAATGATTGGTCCCAGTCTAAATAAGCCAAAAATGATCATAATTTGACATTTTTTTATAAAATACAAATTTTTTGAAAATTTTCGATGTCGAATCTAGAGTGCCAGGACTATACAAAAGAGTGAAATTTTGATCCAGGTAAGTCAATATGCATATATATAGGTCTTTTATGATTGGTCCCAGTCTAAATAAGCCAAAAATGATCATAATTTGACATTTTTTGATAAAAAACAAATTTTTTGAAAATTTTCTATGTCGAATCTAGAGTGCCAGGACTATACAAAAGAGTGAAATTTTGATCCAGGTAAGTCGATATGCATATATATAGGTCTTTAATGATTGGTCCCAGTCTAAATAAGCCAAAAATGATCATAATTTGACATTTTTTTATAAAATACAAATTTTTTGAAAATTTTCGATGTCGAATCTAGAGTGCCAGGACTATACAAAAGAGTGAAATTTTGATCCAGGTAAGTCAATATGCATATATATAGGTCTTTTATGATTGGTCCCAGTCTAAATAAGCCAAAAATGATCATAATTTGACATTTTTTGATAAAAAACAAATTTTTTGAAAATTTTCGATGTCGAATCTAGAGTGCCAGGACTATACAAAAGAGTGAAATTTTGATCCAGGTAAGTCGATATGCATATATATAGGTCTTTTATGATTGGTCCCAGTCTAAATAAGCCAAAAATGATCATAATTTGACATTTTTTGATAAAATACAAAATCTTTGAAAATTTTCGATGTCGAATCTAAAGTGCCAGGACTATACAAAAGAGTGAAATTTTGATCCAGGTAAGTCGATATGCATATATATAGGTCTTTTATGATTGGTCCCAGTCTAAATAAGCCAAAAATGATCATAATTTGACATTTTTTGATAAAATACAAATTTTTTGAAAATTTTCGATGTCGAATCTAGAGTGCCAGGACTATTCAAAAGAGTAAAATTTTGATCCAGGTAAGTCGATATGCATATATATAGGTCTTTTATGATTGGTCCCAGTCTAAATAAGCCAAAAATGATCATAATTTGACATTTTTTGATAAAATACAAATTTTTTGAAAATTTTCGATGTCGAATCTAGAGTGCCAGGACTATACAAAAGAGTGAAATTTTGATCCAGGTAAGTCGATATGCATATATATAGGTCTTTTATGATTGGTCCCAGTCTAAATAAGCCAAAAATGATCATAATTTGACATTTTTTGATAAAATACAAATTTTTTGAAAATTTTCGATGTCGAATCTAGAGTGCCAGGACTATACAAAAGAGTGAAATTTTGATCCAGGTAAGTCGATATGCATATATATAGGTCTTTTATGATTGGTCCCAGTCTAAATAAGCCAAAAATGATCATAATTTGACATTTTTTGATAAAATACAAATTTTTTGAAAATTTTCGATGTCGAATCTAGAGTGCCAGGACTATACAAAAGAGTGAAATTTTGATCCAGGTAAGTCGATATGCATATATATAGGTCTTTTATGATTGGTCCCAGTCTAAATAAGCCAAAAATGATCATAATTTGACATTTTTTGATAAAATACAAATTTTTTGAAAATTTTCGATGTCGAATCTAGAGTGCCAGGACTATACAAAAGAGTGAAATTTTGATCCAGGTAAGTCGATATGCATATATATAGGTCTTTTATGATTGGTCCCAGTCTAAATAAGCAAAAAATGATCATTATTTGACATTTTTTGATAAAATACAAATTTTTTGAAAATTTTCGATGTCGAATCTAGAGTGCCAGGACTATACAAAAGAGTGAAATTTTGATCCAGGTAAGTCGATATGCATATATATAGGTCTTTTATGATTGGTCCCAGTCTAAATAAGCCAAAAATGATCATAATTTGACATTTTTTGATAAAATACAAATTTTTTGAAAATTTTCGAAGTCGAATCTAGAGTGCCAGGACTATACAAAAGAGTGAAATTTTGATCCAGGTAAGTCGATATGCATATATATAGGTCTTTAATGATTGGTCCCAGTCTAAATAAGCCAAAAATGATCATAATTTGACATTTTTTTATAAAATACAAATTTTTTGAAAATTTTCGATGTCGAATCTAGAGTGCCAGGACTATACAAAAGAGTGAAATTTTGATCCAGGTAAGTCAATATGCATATATATAGGTCTTTTATGATTGGTCCCAGTCTAAATAAGCCAAAAATGATCATAATTTGACATTTTTTGATAAAAAACAAATTTTTTGAAAATTTTCGATGTCGAATCTAGAGTGCCAGGACTATACAAAAGAGTGAAATTTTGATCCAGGTAAGTCGATATGCATATATATAGGTCTTTTATGATTGGTCCCAGTCTAAATAAGCCAAAAATGATCATAATTTGACATTTTTTGATAAAATACAAAATCTTTGAAAATTTTCGATGTCGAATCTAAAGTGCCAGGACTATACAAAAGAGTGAAATTTTGATCCAGGTAAGTCGATATGCATATATATAGGTCTTTTATGATTGGTCCCAGTCTAAATAAGCCAAAAATGATCATAATTTGACATTTTTTGATAAAATACAAATTTTTTGAAAATTTTCGATGTCGAATCTAGAGTGCCAGGACTATTCAAAAGAGTAAAATTTTGATCCAGGTAAGTCGATATGCATATATATAGGTCTTTTATGATTGGTCCCAGTCTAAATAAGCCAATAATGATCATAATTTGACATTTTTTGATAAAATACAAATTTTTTGAAAATTTTCGATGTCGAATCTAGAGTGCCAGGACTATACAAAAGAGTGAAATTTTGATCCAGGTAAGTCGATATGCATATATATAGGTCTTTTATGATTGGTCCCAGTCTAAATAAGCCAATAATGATCATAATTTGACATTTTTTGATAAAATACAAATTTTTTGAAAATTTTCGATGTCGAATCTAGAGTGCCAGGACTATACAAAAGAGTGAAATTTTGATCCAGGTAAGTCGATATGCATATAAATAGGTCTTTTATGATTGGTCCCAGTCTAAATAAGCCAAAAATGATCATAATTTGACATTTTTTGATAAAATACAAATTTTTTGAAAATTTTCGATGTCGAATCTAGAGTGCCAGGACTATACAAAAGAGTGAAATTTTGATCCAGGTAAGTCGATATGCATATATATAGGTCTTTTATGATTGGTCCCAGTCTAAATAAGCCAAAAATGATCATAATTTGACATTTTTTGATAAAATACAAATTTTTTGAAAATTTTCGAAGTCGAATCTAGAGTGCCAGGACTATGCAAAAGAGTGAAATTTTGATCCAGGTAAGTCGATATGCATATATATAGGGCTTTTATGATTGGTCCCAGTCTAAATAAGCCAAAAATGATCATAAT
The DNA here is from genome assembly GCF_905475395.1 of Chrysoperla carnea. Classification (NCBI taxonomy): domain Eukaryota; kingdom Metazoa; phylum Arthropoda; class Insecta; order Neuroptera; family Chrysopidae; genus Chrysoperla; species Chrysoperla carnea. Next base: position 17,816 of record NW_025408245.1, read on the forward strand.
TTGACATTTTTTGATAAAATACAAATTTTTTGAAAATTTTCGATGTCGAATCTAGAGTGCCAGGACTATACAAAAGAGTGAAATTTTGATCCAGGTAAGTCGATATGCATATATATAGGTCTTTTATGATTGGTCCCAGTCTAAATAAGCCAAAAATGATCATAATTTGACATTTTTTGATAAAATACAAATTTTTTGAAAATTTTCGATGTCGAATCTAGAGTGCCAGGACTATACAAAAGAGTGAAATTTTGATCCAGGTAAGTCGATATGCATATATATGGGTCTTTTATGATTGGTCCCAGTCTAAATAAGCCAAAAATGATCATAATTTGACATTTTTTGATAAAATACAAATTTTTTGAAAATTTTCGATGTCGAATCTAGAGTGCCAGGACTATACAAAAGAGTGAAATTTTGATCCAGGTAAGTCGATATGCATATATATAGGTCTTTTATGATTGGTCCCAGTCTAAATAAGCCAAAAATGATCATAATTTGACATTTTTTGATAAAATAAAAATTTTTTGAAAATTTTCGATGTCGAATCTAGAGTGCCAGGACTATACAAAAGAGTGAAATTTTGATCCAGGTAAGTCGATATGCATATATATAGGTCTTTTATGATTGGTCCCAGTCTAAATAAGCCAAAAATGATCATAATTTGACATTTTTTGATAAAATACAAATTTTTTGAAAATTTTCGATGTCGAATCTAGAGTGCCAGGACTATACAAAAGAGTGAAATTTTGATCCAGGTAAGTCGATATGCATATATATAGGTCTTTTATGATTGGTCCCAGTCTAAATAAGCCAAAAATGATCATAATTTGACATTTTTTGATAAAATACAAATTTTTTGAAAATTTTCGATGTCGAATCTAGAGTGCCAGGACTATACAAAAGAGTGAAATTTTGATCCAGGTAAGTCGATATGCATATATATAGGTCTTTTATGATTGGTCCCAGTCTAAATAAGCCAAAAATGATCATAATTTGACATTTTTTGATAAAATACAAATTTTTTGAAAATTTTCGATGTCGAATTTAGAGTGCCAGGACTATACAAAAGAGTGAAATTTTGATCCAGGTAAGTCGATATGCATATATATAGGTCTTTTATGATTGGTCCCAGTCTAAATAAGCCAAAAATGATCATAATTTGACATTTTTTGATAAAATACAAATTTTTTGAAAATTTTCGATGTCGAATCTAGAGTGCCAGGACTATACAAAAGAGTGAAATTTTGATCCAGGTAAGTCGATATGCATATATATATAGGTGTTTTATGATTGGTCCCAGTCTAAATAAGCCAAAAATGATCATAATTTGACATTTTTTGATAAAATACAAATTTTTTGAAAATTTTCGATGTCGAATCTAGAGTGCCAGGACTATACAAAAGAGTGAAATTTTGATCCAGGTAAGTCGATATGCATATATATAGGTCTTTTATGATTGGTCCCAGTCTAAATAAGCCAAAAATGATCATAATTTGACATTTTTTGATAAAATACAAATTTTTTGAAAATTTTCGAAGTCGAATCTAGAGTGCCAGGACTATACAAAAGAGTGAAATTTTGATCCAGGTAAGTCGATATGCATATATATAGGTCTTTTATGATTGGTCCCAGTCTAAATAAGCCAAAAATGATCATAATTTGACATTTTTTGATAAAATACAAATTTTTTGAAAATTTTCGATGTCGAATCTAGAGTGCCAGGACTATACAAAAGAGTGAAATTTTGATCCAGGTAAGTCGATATGCATATATATAGGTCTTTTATGATTGGTCCCAGTCTAAATAAGCCAAAAATGATCATAATTTGACATTTTTTGATAAAATACAAATTTTTTGAAAATTTTCGATGTCGAATCTAGAGTGCCAGGACTATACAAAAGAGTGAAATTTTGATCCAGGTAAGTCGATATGCATATATATGGGTCTTTTATGATTGGTCCCAGTCTAAATAAGCCAAAAATGATCATAATTTGACATTTTTTGATAAAATACAAATTTTTTGAAAATTTTCGATGTCGAATCTAGAGTGCCAGGACTATTCAAAAGAGTAAAATTTTGATCCAGGTAAGTCGATATGCATATATATAGGTCTTTTTATGATTGGTCCCAGTCTAAATAAGCCAAAAATGATCATAATTTGACATTTTTTGATAAAATACAAATTTTTTGAAAATTTTCGATGTCGAATCTAGAGTGCCAGGACTATACAAAAGAGTGAAATTTTGATCCAGGTAAGTCGATATGCATATATATAGGTCTTTTATGATTGGTCCCAGTCTAAATAAGCCAAAAATGATCATAATTTGACATTTTTTGATAAAATACAAATTTTTTGAAAATTTTCGATGTCGAATCTAGAGTGCCAGGACTATACAAAAGAGTGAAATTTTGATCCAGGTAAGTCGATATGCATATATATAGGTCTTTTATGATTGGTCCCAGTCTAAATAAGCCAAAAATGATCATAATTTGACATTTTTTGATAAAATACAAATTTTTTGAAAATTTTCGATGTCGAATCTAGAGTGCCAGGACTATACAAAAGAGTGAAATTTTGATCCAGGTAAGTCGATATGCATATATATAGGTCTTTTATGATTGGTCCCAGTCTAAATAAGCCAAAAATGATCATAATTTGACATTTTTTGATAAAATACAAATTTTTTGAAAATTTTCGATGTCGAATCTAGAGTGCCAGGACTATACAAAAGAGTGAAATTTTGATCCAGGTAAGTCGATATGCATATATATAGGTCTTTTATGATTGGTCCCAGTCTAAATAAGCCAAAAATGATCATAATTTGACATTTTTTGATAAAATACAAATTTTTTGAAAATTTTCGATGTCGAATCTAGAGTGCCAGGACTATACAAAAGAGTGAAATTTTGATCCAGGTAAGTCGATATGCATATATATAGGTCTTTTATGATTGGTCCCAGTCTAAATAAGCCAAAAATGATCATAATTTGACATTTTTTGATAAAATACAAATTTTTTGAAAATTTTCGATGTCGAATCTAGAGTGCCAGGACTATACAAAAGAGTGAAATTTTGATCCAGGTAAGTCGATATGCATATATATAGGTCTTTTATGATTGGTCCCAGTCTAAATAAGCCAAAAATGATCATAATTTGACATTTTTTGATAAAATACAAATTTTTTGAAAATTTTCGATGTCGAATCTAGAGTGCCAGGACTATACAAAAGAGTGAAATTTTGATCCAGGTAAGTCGATATGCATATATATAGGTCTTTTATGATTGGTCCCAGTCTAAATAAGCCAAAAATGATCATAATTTGACATTTTTTGATAAAATACAAATTTTTTGAAAATTTTCGATGTCGAATCTAGAGTGCCAGGACTATACAAAAGAGTGAAATTTTGATCCAGGTAAGTCGATATGCATATATATAGGTCTTTTATGATTGGTCCCAGTCTAAATAAGCCAAAAATGATCATAATTTGACATTTTTTGATAAAATACAAGTTTTTTGAAAATTTTCGAAGTCGAATCTAGAGTGCCAGGACTATACAAAAGAGTGAAATTTTGATCCAGGTAAGTCGATATGCATATATATAGGTCTTTTATGATTGGTCCCAGTCTAAATAAGCCAAAAATGATCATAATTTGACATTTTTTGATAAAATAAAAATTTTTTGAAAATTTTCGATGTCGAATCTAGAGTGCCAGGACTATACAAAAGAGTGAAATTTTGATCCAGGTAAGTCGATATGCATATATATAGGTCTTTTATGATTGGTCCCAGTCTAAATAAGCCAAAAATGATCATAATTTGACATTTTTTGATAAAATACAAATTTTTTGAAAATTTTCGATGTCGAATCTAGAGTGCCAGGACTATACAAAAGAGTGAAATTTTGATCCAGGTAAGTCGATATGCATATATATAGGTCTTTTATGATTGGTCCCAGTCTAAATAAGCCAAAAATGATCATAATTTGACATTTTTTGATAAAATACAAATTTTTTGAAAATTTTCGAAGTCGAATCTAGAGTGCCAGGACTATACAAAAGAGTGAAATTTTGATCCAGGTAAGTCGATATGCATATATATAGGTCTTTTATGATTGGTCCCAGTCTAAATAAGCCAAAAATGATCATAATTTGACATTTTTTGATAAAATACAAATTTTTTGAAAATTTTCGATGTCGAATCTAGAGTGCCAGGACTATACAAAAGAGTGAAATTTTGATCCAGGTAAGTCGATATGCATATATATAGGTCTTTTATGATTGGTCCCAGTCTAAATAAGCCAAAAATGATCATAATTTGACATTTTTTGATAAAATACAAATTTTTTGAAAATTTTCGATGTCGAATCTAGAGTGCCAGGACTATACAAAAGAGTGAAATTTTGATCCATGTAAGTCGATATGCATATATATAGGTCTTTTATGATTGGTCCCAGTCTAAATAAGCCAAAAATGATCATAATTTGACATTTTTTGATAAAATACAAATTTTTTGAAAATTTTCGATGTCGAATCTAGAGTGCCAGGACTATACAAAAGAGTGAAATTTTGATCCAGGTATGTCGATATGCATATATATAGGTCTTTTATGATTGGTCCCAGTCTAAATAAGCCAAAAATGATCATAATTTGACATTTTTTGATAAAATACAAATTTTTTGAAAATTTTCGAAGTCAAATCTAGAGTGCCAGGACTATACAAAAGAGTGAAATTTTGATCCAGGTAAGTCGATATGCATATATATAGGTCTTTTATGATTGGTCCCAGTCTAAATAAGCCAAAAATGATCATAATTTGACATTTTTTGATAAAATACAAATTTTTTGAAAATTTTCGATGTCGAATCTAGAGTGCCAGGACTATACAAAAGAGTGAAATTTTGATCCAGGTAAGTCGATATGCATATATATAGGTCTTTTATGATTGGTCCCAGTCTAAATAAGCCAAAAATGATCATAATTTGACATTTTTTGATAAAATACAAATTTTTTGAAAATTTTCGATGTCGAATCTAGAGTGCCAGGACTATACAAAAGAGTGAAATTTTGATCCAGGTAAGTCGATATGCATATATATAGGTCTTTTATGATTGGTCCCAGTCTAAATAAGCCAAAAATGATCATAATTTGACATTTTTTGATAAAATACAAATTTTTTGAAAATTTTCGATGTCGAATCTAGAGTGCCAGGACTATACAAAAGAGTGAAATTTTGATCCAGGTAAGTCGATATGCATATATATAGGTCTTTTATGATTGGTCCCAGTCTAAATAAGCCAAAAATGATCATAATTTGACATTTTTTGATAAAATACAAATTTTTTGAAAATTTTCGAAGTCGAATCTAGAGTGCCAGGACTATACAAAAGAGTGAAATTTTGATCCAGGTAAGTCGATATGCATATATATAGGTCTTTTATGATTGGTCCCAGTCTAAATAAGCCAAAAATGATCATAATTTGACATTTTTTGATAAAATACAAATTTTTTGAAAATTTTCGATGTCGAATCTAGAGTGCCAGGACTATACAAAAGAGTGAAATTTTGATCCAGGTAAGTCGATATGCATATATATAGGTGTTTTATGATTGGTCCCAGTCTAAATAAGCCAAAAATGATCATAATTTGACATTTTTTGATAAAATACAAATTTTTTGAAAATTTTCGATGTCGAATCTAGAGTGCCAGGACTATACAAAAGAGTGAAATTTTGATCCAGGTAAGTCGATATGCATATATATAGGTCTTTTGTGATTGGTCCCAGTCTAAATAAGCCAAAAATGATCATAATTTGACATTTTTTGATAAAATACAAATTTTTTGAAAATTTTCGAAGTCGAATCTAGAGTGCCAGGACTATACAAAAGAGTGAAATTTTGATCCAGGTAAGTCGATATGCATATATATAGGTCTTTTATGATTGGTCCCAGTCTAAATAAGCCAAAAATGATCATAATTTGACATTTTTTGATAAAATACAAATTTTTTGAAAATTTTCGATGTCGAATCTAGAGTGCCAGGACTATACAAAAGAGTGAAATTTTGATCCAGGTAAGTCGATATGCATATATATAGGTCTTTTATGATTGGTCCCAGTCTAAATAAGCCAAAAATGATCATAATTTGACATTTTTTGATAAAATACAAATTTTTTGAAAATTTTCGAAGTCGAATCTAGAGTGCCAGGACTATACAAAAGAGTGAAATTTTGATCCAGGTAAGTCGATATGCATATATATAGGTCTTTTATGATTGGTCCCAGTCTAAATAAGCAAAAAATGATCATAATTTGACATTTTTTGATAAAATACAAATTTTTTGAAAATTTTCGATGTCGAATCTAGAGTGCCAGGACTATACAAAAGAGTGAAATTTTGATCCAGGTAAGTCGATATGCATATATATAGGTCTTTTATGATTGGTCCCAGTCTAAATAAGCCAAAAATGATCATAATTTGACATTTTTTGATAAAATACAAATTTTTTCAAAATTTTCGATGTCGAATCTAGAGTGCCAGGACTATACAAAAGAGTGAAATTTTGATCCAGGTAAGTCGATATGCATATATATAGGTCTTTTATGATTGGTCCCAGTCTAAATAAGCCAAAAATGATCATAATTTGACATTTTTTGATAAAATACAAATTTTTTGAAAATTTTCGAAGTCGAATCTAGAGTGCCAGGACTATACAAAAGAGTGAAATTTTGATCCAGGTAAGTCGATATGCATATATATAGGTCTTTTATGATTGGTCCCAGTCTAAATAAGCCAAAAATGATCATAATTTGACATTTTTTGATAAAATACAAATTTTTTGAAAATTTTCGATGTCGAATCTAGAGTGCCAGGACTATACAAAAGAGTGAAATTTTGATCCAGGTAAGTCGATATGCATATATATAGGTCTTTTATGATTGGTCCCAGTCTAAATAAGCCAAAAATGATCATAATTTGACATTTTTTGATAAAATACAAATTTTTTGAAAATTTTCGAAGTCGAATCTAGAGTGCCAGGACTATACAAAAGAGTGAAATTTTGATCCGGGTAAGTCGATATGCATATATATAGGTCTTTTATGATTGGTCCCAGTCTAAATAAGCCAAAAATGATCATAATTTGACATTTTTTGATAAAATACAAATTTTTTGAAAATTTTCGATGTCGAATCTAGAGTGCCAGGACTATACAAAAGAGTGAAATTTTGATCCAGGTAAGTCGATATGCATATATATAAGTCTTTTATGATTGGTCCCAGTCTAAATAAGCCAAAAATGATCATAATTTGACATTTTTTGATAAAATACAAATTTTTTGAAAATTTTCGAAGTCGAATCTAGAGTGCCAGGACTATACAAAAGAGTGAAATTTTGATCCAGGTAAGTCGATATGCATATATATAGGTCTTTTATGATTGGTCCCAGTCTAAATAAGCCAAAAATGATCATAATTTGACATTTTTTGATAAAATACAAATTTTTTGAAAATTTTCGATGTCGAATCTAGAGTGCCAGGACTATACAAAAGAGTGAAATTTTGATCCAGGTAAGTCGATATGCATATATATAGGTCTTTTATGATTGGTCCCAGTCTAAATAAGCCAAAAATGATCATAATTTGACATTTTTTGATAAAATACAAATTTTTTGAAAATTTTCGAAGTCGAATCTAGAGTGCCAGGACTATACAAAAGAGTGAAATTTTGATCCAGGTAAGTCGATATGCATATATATATAGGTCTTTTATGATTGGTCCCAGTCTAAATAAGCAAAAAATGATCATAATTTGACATTTTTTGATAAAATACAAATTTTTTGAAAATTTTCGATGTCGAATCTAGAGTGCCAGGACTATACAAAAGTGTGAAATTTTGATCCAGGTAAGTCGATATGCATATATATAGGTCTTTTATGATTGGTCCCAGTCTAAATAAGCCAAAAATGATCATAATTTGACATTTTTTGATAAAATACAAATTTTTTCAAAATTTTCGATGTCGAATCTAGAGTGCCAGGACTATACAAAAGAGTGAAATTTTGATCCAGGTAAGTCGATATGCATATATATAGGTCTTTTATGATTGGTCCCAGTCTAAATAAGCCAAAAATGATCATAATTTGACATTTTTTGATAAAATACAAATTTTTTGAAAATTTTCGAAGTCGAATCTAGAGTGCCAGGACTATACAAAAGAGTGAAATTTTGATCCAGGTAAGTCGATATGCATATATATAGGTCTTTTATGATTGGTCCCAGTCTAAATAAGCCAAAAATGATCATAATTTGACATTTTTTGATAAAATACAAATTTTTTGAAAATTTTCGATGTCGAATCTAGAGTGCCAGGACTATACAAAAGAGTGAAATTTTGATCCAGGTAAGTCGATATGCATATATATAGGTCTTTTATGATTGGTCCCAGTCTAAATAAGCCAAAAATGATCATAATTTGACATTTTTTGATAAAATACAAATTTTTTGAAAATTTTCGAAGTCGAATCTAGAGTGCCAGGACTATACAAAAGAGTGAAGTTTTGATCCGGGTAAGTCGATATGCATATATATAGGTCTTTTATGATTGGTCCCAGTCTAAATAAGCCAAAAATGATCATAATTTGACATTTTTTGATAAAATACAAATTTTTTGAAAATTTTCGATGTCGAATCTAGAGTGCCAGGACTATACAAAAGAGTGAAATTTTGATCCAGGTAAGTCGATATGCATATATATAAGTCTTTTATGATTGGTCCCAGTCTAAATAAGCCAAAAATGATCATAATTTGACATTTTTTGATAAAATACAAATTTTTTGAAAATTTTCGAAGTCGAATCTAGAGTGCCAGGACTATACAAAAGAGTGAAATTTTGATCCAGGTAAGTCGATATGCATATATATAGGTCTTTTATGATTGGTCCCAGTCTAAATAAGCCAAAAATGATCATAATTTGACATTTTTTGATAAAATACAAATTTTTTGAAAATTTTCGATGTCGAATCTAGAGTGCCAGTGTTGCGGGATTTAATGTTTTGGTGAGGTAATTAGAAAAAAAAAAGAAACGTATTTTTTCTCTTCCCAAATTTAAATACTTAATTGATTCTCGACTTGCGTCGAGAACAAGAAGTCAGCCTCAGCCAAATTCCTCGCAACCCCCAGAACACCTGGATTAATATTTACCATATCAAAAAAAATATTAAACCGTGTTACTAAAGGGAAACATCCCGGTTTGAAACATTCAAAAAATAAAAATATGTTTAAGATTTTTACTAATGTTTAAAAAAAACCGAAACAGATCAATTTACGTGCTAGGCCCAAAGATAACGCCGAAGGCGATTACCCCCCAGAAAGTATTAACAATACAAATAAAAAAAAGTCTACGTTTAAAATAAAAAAAACTATAAAGTTTGTTTATTTGATTAATTCAAAAAAAATATAAATGTTTGAGTATACATACTTAAGAAAAATATAAATTCAGAAGGCATCAGCCTTGTTTTTACACTTACATGAATTTTACATGTTGAAATTAAAACCAAAATACAAAGTTTTTTGAAAAATATCTTTCGATATGAATTTAGAAAAAAAATTAACTTATATATAAAATATATAATAAAAATAAAGTTTCCTGTATGTAATTTGCGATCACTGTGAATCCAGCTCCCTAATTTACATTTTTAAGGGGCTGTGCTCACATATGGGATTCGAAAAGTCACAAAAACACAGGTAGAAAAAACCAATATTAAATTACACAATTTTAAATAATTGAAGAGTGTCTGTCTACACTCTTCAAACTGTGCGTTTTTTAATGAAACGACATTTCACAAAATATTTGATAACATTGTCGTATTGCAACTAAATATGAATTCTTACTAAGAATTAAAAAAGAAATATAAAAAATTAATAATTTTTAATTATATTGCCACACACTAAAAGGTGTGTTAAAAATAAAGTGAAGCCATGCTGGAATAAATAATTTAAATTAATTATTCCAACATGTTGTTCTTGTGAAAGTTCAAACCCAAAAGAGGCTGAGAGTACTTGAAAAATTACTAAACTGTCTTTTTTTGTGTACCGACTGGTGGTAATAAAAAGAACTAAAGTTGAAAAACAATAAGGTACAGTCGCAGACAGCGTAAACTTTTCAATTCAATATGTACCGTCACAGACAGATTTAAAGTTTGATATTTTACATTATTGTTGCATAATTTATTACTAATTAATTAATTATAATTAGTTTGCCAACAATTCGTAACACTCCCCCGCCCTAAAAAAATTCGAAGAATAAAGAAAAAGAGAATAAAGCGGAGAGAGAAGAGATAAAAAAAAAATTAATTTTGCACTATTTGTGGTTGATAGGGCTTCAGGTGACTAACATGCACACGAGATAAAGTATTATCATTCTCGTCAAAAAGCTCGACCGACACTGGTCCAGTAAAACGTAAAAATCTTTTTGGACCTGAATATCTAGGTTGAAATTTACTGTCAGTATCAAAGGTCGCACGATACTTAGGAAGCTTTACACAGACTATCTGATCCACCCTGTATTTAACATCTACAGTATTACCTTTACGTTTATTTATAATTTGATTCATTTTAACTAATGCTTGTTTAACCTCTTCATATGTTGGTGGTTTATCTGCCGTAAAATAATTATAAGTTTCTAGCCCTAAATCCAAGGTGTTATTTAAACGTCGTTTAAAAAAAATTTCGACTGGAGAAGTTCCAATAGAAGTATGGTAACTATTGTTATATTGAAAAGTAAAATATGGAAAAACTTTAGTCCAAGCTTTATGCTCCAAGGCATATTGCTTTATAATACATGCCATATTAATTTTTAAATTTCTATTTAATCTCTCTGACATATTAGCACATGCGTGATAGCTTGAAATATAAGCTGCTCTAACACCATGATTGAATAAAAAATTTTTGTATTTTTGAGCCACAAAACATATGGCATTATCACTAACAACACATGCAGGGTAACCAAATTGCATAAAGTTTTATGAAGAAATTTAATAACAACTTCCGCAGTTGCCCTACGTGTAGAGTATGTAATAGCAAATTTACTAAATGAATCAAGAATAACTAAAATATATTTCATTCCACCATCCAAAGATGGAATTAAAGGACCGATAAAGTCTATGTAAAGTTTATCCCAAATACCAGTGGGAACCGTTGACTTTGTGTGCACATTTGTATTTTTATTATAAGGTTTAAATTGTTGACAAACTGTACAATTTTTAATAAATTCTACAACTTTCTTATATAATAAATTATGATAAAATCTTTTGGCAATTTCTCTATAAGTTTTAGTTACAGCACCATGCTGACCATGTAAAGAATTATGATAATATTTAATGACATATTCAAGCATTGAATCTGGTAGAACTATTCGTTTCAATTTATTTCGTCCAACTTCGCGCAGCAAAAGACCGTCTTTAAGTGAAAAGTTATTAACATTATGGCCATTTTTTAATTGATCCATTATGAATTTACACTGATTACAATTCTCTTGTGCAAGCTTAATTGAAAGAAAACCCTGAGGTTCAGTAACTAAAGTATTTAATAGAAAAACCGGGTCGTTTTGTAAAGATTCATCCTTGACCAAATTATTATTGTCAACTAAAGATGGATCTTCACCCGAATAATTACTACCATTATCATTTTTTAATAAAAAATTATTTGTAGAGAAATTACCATTCGAAAACAATCTAGATAAACAATCTGCTGCAGTATTATCTATGCCCTTAATATGTTTCGGTGTAAAATTGAATTTTGACAGTGTCAAAATCCATCTCGAAAGTTTGTTAAATTTTTGTGGTGAATTAAAAAGATACACTAAAGCATTGTTATCGGTTTCTAAGAAAAAATGTCTATCGACAAGGTAGTCACTAAAAGTATTTAATGAAAAAATTACAGCTAAAAGCTCTAACTCATACGCAGAATATCTCATTTCAGCGGGATTTAATTTTCTAGAACAATATTCAATTGGGTGTAAATTCCCATTAATATTTTGTAATAAAACGGCTCCTAGGCCAACAGATGACGCATCCGTTCTCACAACAAAGGGATATTTATCGTCAAAAATAGGAAATTTCAAAATTGGTGCAGACGTTAAAGCTTTTTTTAATTTAGAAATAGCCTCGACATGTACATCAGTTATTTTAAATTGAACATTTTTCTTTTTTAATTCATTCAAAGGTGCAACAATAGAACTAAAATGCTCAATATAGCGAGCAAAAAACGCTGCCATTCCGATAAATTTTTGTAATTCTTTTATATTTTTTGGAATTGGCATGTCACAAATAGCACTAATTTTGTCAGGATTAGGACGTCTACCTTCTGATGATATAATATGGCCAAGAATTTTTAAACGTGCCATAAAAAATTTATTTTTATTTGGATTTAAAGTTAAATTAAGTTTTTTAAATCTACTTAATACCTGGTTTAAATGAATTTTATGATCATCAATCGAGCTTGAAAAAACTATAATATCATCGTAATAAATTAAGATACACACATTCAACAAATCGTTAAATTCTTTAATTAGAAAACGATATAAGCATTGGGAACTAATATTAAGTCCAAACGGACAACAAACAAAAGAAAATTGTCCCCATTGCGTATTAATAGCAGTAATATCTCTGCTCTCTTTACTCAAGCTACACTGGTAGAAGCTCTTTGACATATCCAAGATAGAAAACACTTTTGCGCCTCCTAGACTAGAAAATATGTGATTGATCGATACATTTGAAATCGGATCAAACACAATTTTTTTATTAACGAACCTATAGTCAGCTACCATGCGAAAACCATCCTGTTTTTTAACAAAAAACACAGGAGATGCATAACTAGACTGGCTAGGAACTATAATATTTAATTTCAAAAGCTCATCTAAATGTTGCTTTAAGAGTAAAGATTTATCTTTTGGTAAAAAATATGCAGTTTTATAAACTGGTGTATCATCTTTAAGTTTAATATGATATTCATAATCTTTTGCTCGGCCAGGAATTTCAGATAATACTGCTTTATACTTTTTATATAATGAATCCATAAATTCTTTATCCTTTACTGACAAATTTAGTGGTAATTCACAAATAATATTAACGAAAAATTGTGTGCAATTTTTTTCAAAAGGAATTTCAATATTTTTAAATGAATTAAAAAATACTTTGTTATTACATAAATCTAAAATCATACCACATTTGTTGAGAGACGGTGCTCCAATAATCATATCAAAAATGGATTTTTCCATTAAGTAAAATTCTAAATTCCAGCTGAAATTACTAATCTTGACATGTAACGTAACCTTCTTCTTCATAGCTACATAATTTGATCCCGGTAATGTAACAGTAATTTTTTCATCTTCATAAATAACTTTCTTAATTTTTAATTTACTAAACATTTTTCTAGAAATCACATTTATAGTTGATCCCGAATCTAAAAGAGATAATATTTTAATATTGTTCACAGAAACATAAATTAAGGGCATCGAAGATGCATTTTTTGAAGAACCTAGTGTGTGGCATGGTTCAAGTTTTTTGAACTTGATGTGTCTCTATTGGCTAATTTTATACATTGTTGAATTTTGTGTCCTGATCGTTTACAATAAACACAAAATATAGATTTACTTTTATTTAAATTTGATTTTGCTATCTGAACAGAAGCTTTTTTATCATTTTGCCCTGTAGTTTCAGGCTTAAGATCCTTAACATTTTGAACATTTTGAACATTTTGTTCAATATTAACCAAACTAGAATTTTGATCATTAAAACTATTCTGTATTCTATTTTGATACAAGTTAAATTTATTAAATGAATTTTCTCTTGTTATTATTTCTTGTAAATTTCTTACAAAAGAATTTAAGGAAACTAAAGTTTCAGGAATTGGAAGCAATTTAATCAAATTAAAGGTTTTCTGATTAACATGGGCAAATATAATTTGTATAACTATTTTAATGTCCTCTTTAGGCATTAGTATCTGCGAGTATTTCAAAATATCAGTTACAAAATCAGAAAACTTTTCATTTGGAAGTTGTCTTCTTCTAATGTATCTATCAATTGCAATTTGCAATTGTGCAGGAGATATATACTCAGATAATAAAATGTTTGAAATATAAGTCCAAGTTTTATTATTTGAAATTTGATTAGACCAAAATGGTTTTGTATTAGAATTACATTTTGTAATTAAAAATTTAATAAGAGAATTCTCATCAACTAAACTTAATGAAACAACACTATTGGTTTCAATAATAAAATTAATAATTGAACTTGTATCAAATAAATCTAAAATTTTAATGTTATTTGTAAGAGATTCAAATCTAAATTTAAAATCTTGTGGTTTTTCGGTACTTATCTTTTGATTTATTGATGAAATAATTTGTGTTAAATGATCTACATGAATATATTTTGTTGCTTGTATAGTTTCAGAAGACGTTGACGGCACAGGATCAATCAAACATTGTATTGTCTTATCTTTTTGTTGAACTGATACTTGAACATCTTTGTCCACTAAACTAAATTCTGTTTGTATTCTTTTGTTGTTGACTTGTTCGTTTTTAACAGGCTTTGGAAAACCAAGAAAATCCTCGTCATCCGACGACATTTTTTTTTTTTTTTTATATACGATTTCCTCAAAAAAAAAATTAATGAAACGAAACAAAAAAAGAAATTAGTAAAGTTCAACAAAGTAAAAATTACAAACGTTTGAATTAATTTTGATGAAATATGAACTTGTTTCAAAATAAATATTCATGTAAATAAAAAAAAGTTTTTTTTAAAAATAGCCAATAAAGAAACATACAAAAAAAACTATGAAATAAAATTTGGATTTACAACTTAAATAGTAGACCAATAAAGGTAATCAAAATAGCAATATATTTTAAGATTACATAAAATGTGTAAAAAGACAAAAAAACAAAATCTAATTGATTCAAACTAGTCTATGTTATATAATTGGATTTATAATGTCAATTCCTTGAACAAATACCAAAAAAAATATTAGATATTATTTTAATTAATATCCAATATTACGTATAAAATTTTTTTATTTTCAAAATTTAATTTATATACGAAAATATTCAACTTACGTGATTCCACAAACTACATACAAGAAAACTTTACTAGTCAAAAAAAAAAAATTTAGAGAAAATTAAACGTAGATTTTTTTTAAAGTAATGTAACCAGATATAACGCAAAAAAAAAACTAAAAAAAGCGTTACGCTCACTACCAAATGTACGAAAATCGTAGATCGCGGAGCTCTGCTAACAAGTGATACATAAAACGTAGATCTCGAAGTTACCATTTAACGCTCTACTACCAAGTGTTGCGGGATTTAATGTTTTGGTGAGGTAATTAGAAAAAAAAAGAAACGTATTTTTTCTCTTCCCAAATTTAAATACTTAATTGATTCTCGACTTGCGTCGAGAACAAGAAGTCAGCCTCAGCCAAATTCCTCGCAACCCCCAGAACACCTGGATTAATATTTACCATATCAAAAAAAATATTAAACCGTGTTACTAAAGGGAAACATCCCGGTTTGAAACATTCAAAAAATAAAAATATGTTTAAGATTTTTACTAATGTTTAAAAAAAACCGAAACAGATCAATTTACGTGCTAGGCCCAAAGATAACGCCGAAGGCGGTTACCCCCCAGAAAGTATTAACAATACAAATAAAAAAAAGTCTACGTTTAAAATAAAAAAAACTATAAAGTTTGTTTATTTGATTAATTCAAAAAAAATATAAATGTTTGAGTATACATACTTAAGAAAAATATAAATTCAGAAGGCATCAGCCTTGTTTTTACACTTACATGAATTTTACATGTTGAAATTAAAACCAAAATACAAAGTTTTTTGAAAAATATCTTTCGATATGAATTTAGAAAAAAAATTAACTTATATATAAAATATATAATAAAAATAAAGTTTCCTGTATGTAATTTGCGATCACTGTGAATCCAGCTCCCTAATTTACATTTTTAAGGGGCTGTGCTCACATATGGGATTCGAAAAGTCACAAAAACACAGGTAGAAAAAACCAATATTAAATTACACAATTTTAAATAATTGAAGAGTGTCTGTCTACACTCTTCAAACTGTGCGTTTTTTAATGAAACGACATTTCACAAAATATTTGATAACATTGTCGTATTGCAACTAAATATGAATTCTTACTAAGAATTAAAAAAGAAATATAAAAAATTAATAATTTTTAATTATATTGCCACACACTAAAAGGTGTGTTAAAAATAAAGTGAAGCCATGCTGGAATAAATAATTTAAATTAATTATTCCAACATGTTGTTCTTGTGAAAGTTCAAACCCAAAAGAGGCTGAGAGTACTTGAAAAATTACTAAACTGTCTTTTTTTGTGTACCGACTGGTGGTAATAAAAAGAACTAAAGTTGAAAAACAATAAGGTACAGTCGCAGACAGCGTAAACTTTTCAATTCAATATGTACCGTCACAGACAGATTTAAAGTTTGATATTTTACATTATTGTTGCATAATTTATTACTAATTAATTAATTATAATTAGTTTGCCAACAATTCGTAACACCAGGACTATACAAAAGAGTGAAATTTTGATCCAGGTAAGTCGATATGCATATATATAGGTCTTTTATGATTGGTCCCAGTCTAAATAAGCCAAAAATGATCATAATTTGACATTTTTTGATAAAATACATATTTTTTTAAAATTTTCAATGTCGAATCTAGAGTGCCAGGACTATACAAAAGAGTGAAATTTTGATCCAGGTAAGTCGATATGCATATATATAGGTCTTTAATGATTGGTCCCAGTCTAAATAAGCCAAAAATGATCATAATTTGACATTTTTTGATAAAATACAAATTTTTTGAAAATTTTCGATGTCGAATCTAGAGTGCCAGGACTATTCAAAAGAGTAAAATTTTGATCCAGGTAAGTCGATATGCATATATATAGGTCTTTTATGATTGGTCCCAGTCTAAATAAGCCAAAAATGATCATAATTTGACATTTTTTGATAAAATACAAATTTTTTGAAAATTTTCGATGTCGAATCTAGAGTGCCAGGACTATACAAAAGAGTGAAATTTTGATCCAGGTAAGTCGATATGCATATATATAGGTCTATTATGATTGGTCCCAGTCTAAATAAGCCAAAAATGATCATAATTTGACATTTTTTGATAAAATACAAATTTTTAGAAAATTTTCGAAGTCGAATCTAGAGTGCCAGGACTATACAAAAGAGTGAAATTTTGATCCAGGTAAGTCGATATGCATATATATAGGTCTTTTATGATTGGTCCCAGTCTAAATAAGCCAAAAATGATCATAATTTGACATTTTTTGATAAAATACAAATTTTTTGAAAATTTTCGATGTCGAATCTAGAGTGCCAGGACTATACAAAAGAGTGAAATTTTGATCCAGGTAAGTCGATATGCATATATATAGGTCTTTTATGATTGGTCCCAGTCTAAATAAGCCAAAAATGATCATAATTGGACATTTTTTGATAAAATACAAATTTTTTGAAAATTTTCGAAGTCGAATCTAGAGTGCCAGGACTATACAAAAGAGTGAAATTTTGATCCAGGTAAGTCGATATGCATATATATAGGTCTTTTATGATTGGTCCCAGTCTAAATAAGCCAAAAATGATCATAATTTGACATTTTTTGATAAAATACAAATTTTTTGAAAATTTTCGATGTCGAATCTAGAGTGCCAGGACTATACAAAAGAGTGAAATTTTGATCCAGGTAAGTCGATATGCATATATATAGGTCTTTTATGATTGGTCCCAGTCTAAATAAGCCAAAAATGATCATAGTTTGACATTTTTTGATAAAATACAAATTTTTTGAAAATTTTCGATGTCGAATCTAGAGTGCCAGGACTATACAAAAGAGTGAAATTTTGATCCAGGTAAGTCGATATGCATATATATAGGTCTTTTATGATTGGTCCCAGTCTAAATAAGCCAAAAATGATCATAATTTGACATTTTTTGATAAAATACAAATTTTTTGAAAATTTTCGAAGTCGAATCTAGAGTGCCAGGACTATTCAAAAGAGTGAAATTTTGATCCAGGTAAGTCGATATGCATATATATAGGTCTATTATGATTGGTCCCAGTCTAAATAAGCCAAAAATGATCATAATTTGACATTTTTTGATAAAATACAAATTTTTTGAAAATTTTCGATGTCGAATCTAGAGTGCCAGGACTATTCAAAAGAGTAAAATTTTGATCCAGGTAAGTCGATATGCATATATATAGGTCTTTTATGATTGGTCCCAGTCTAAATAAGCCAAAAATGATCATAATTGGACATTTTTTGATAAAATACAAATTTTTTGAAAATTTTCGATGTCGAATCTAGAGTGCCAGGACTATACAAAAGAGTGAAATTTTGATCCAGGTAAGTCGATATGCATATATATAGGTCTTTTATGATTGGTCCCAGTCTAAATAAGCCAAAAATGATCATAATTTGACATTTTTTGATAAAATACAAATTTTTTGAAAATTTTCGATGTCGAATCTAGAGTGCCAGGACTATTCAAAAGAGTAAAATTTTGATCCAGGTAAGTCGATATGCATATATATAGGTCTTTTATGATTGGTCCCAGTCTAAATAAGCCAAAAATGATCATAATTGGACATTTTTTGATAAAATACAAATTTTTTGAAAATTTTCGATGTCGAATCTAGAGTGCCAGGACTATACAAAAGAGTGAAATTTTGATCCAGGTAAGTCGATATGCATATATATAGGTCTTTTATGATTGGTCCCAGTCTAAATAAGCCAAAAATGATCATAATTTTACATTTTTGATAAAATACAAATTTTTTGAAAATTTTCGATGTCGAATCTAGAGTGCCAGGACTATACAAAAGAGTGAAATTTTGATCCAGGTAAGTCGATATGCATATATATAGGTCTTTTATGATTGGTCCCAGTCTAAATAAGCCAAAAATGATCATAATTGGACATTTTTTGATAAAATACAAATTTTTTGAAAATTTTCGATGTCGAATCTAGAGTGCCAGGACTATACAAAAGAGTGAAATTTTGATCCAGGTAAGTCGATATGCATATATATAGGTCTTTTATGATTGGTCCCAGTCTAAATAAGCCAAAAATGATCATAATTTGACATTTTTTGATAAAATACAAATTTTTTGAAAATTTTCGATGTCGAATCTAGAGTGCCAGGACTATACAAAAGAGTGAAATTTTGATCCAGGTAAGTCGATATGCATATATATAGGTCTTTTATGATTGGTCCCAGTCTAAATAAGCCAAAAATGATCATAATTTGACATTTTTTGATAAAATACAAATTTTTTGAAAATTTTCGAAGTCGAATCTAGAGTGCCAGGACTATTCAAAAGAGTGAAATTTTGATCCAGGTAAGTCGATATGCATATATATAGGTCTATTATGATTGGTCCCAGTCTAAATAAGCCAAAAATGATCATAATTTGACATTTTTTGATAAAATACAAATTTTTTGAAAATTTTCGAAGTCGAATCTAGAGTGCCAGGACTATACAAAAGAGTGAAATTTTGATCCAGGTAAGTCGATATGCATATATATAGGTCTTTTATGATTGGTCCCAGTCTAAATAAGCCAAAAATGATCATAATTTGACATTTTTTGATAAAATACAAATTTTTTGAAAATTTTCGATGTCGAATCTAGAGTGCCAGGACTATTCAAAAGAGTAAAATTTTGATCCAGGTAAGTCGATATGCATATATATAGGTCTTTTATGATTGGTCCCAGTCTAAATAAGCCAAAAATGATCATAATTGGACATTTTTTGATAAAATACAAATTTTTTGAAAATTTTCGATGTCGAATCTAGAGTGCCAGGACTATACAAAAGAGTGAAATTTTGATCCAGGTAAGTCGATATGCATATATATAGGTCTTTTATGATTGGTCCCAGTCTAAATAAGCCAAAAATGATCATAATTGGACATTTTTTGATAAAATACAAATTTTTTGAAAATTTTCGATGTCGAATCTAGAGTGCCAGGACTATACAAAAGAGTGAAATTTTGATCCAGGTAAGTCGATATGCATATATATAGGTCTTTTATGATTGGTCCCAGTCTAAATAAGCCAAAAATGATCATAATTGGACATTTTTTGATAAAATACAAATTTTTTGAAAATTTTCGATGTCGAATCTAGAGTGCCAGGACTATACAAAAGAGTGAAATTTTGATCCAGGTAAGTCGATATGCATATATATAGGTCTTTTATGATTGGTCCCAGTCTAAATAAGCCAAAAATGATCATAATTTTACATTTTTGATAAAATACAAATTTTTTGAAAATTTTCGATGTCGAATCTAGAGTGCCAGGACTATACAAAAGAGTGAAATTTTGATCCAGGTAAGTCGATATGCATATATATAGGTCTTTTATGATTGGTCCCAGTCTAAATAAGCCAAAAATGATCATAATTGGACATTCTTTGATAAAATACAAATTTTTTGAAAATTTTCGATGTCGAATCTAGAGTGCCAGGACTATACAAAAGAGTGAAATTTTGATCCAGGTAAGTCGATATGCATATATATAGGTCTTTTATGATTGGTCCCAGTCTAAATAAGCCAAAAATGATCATAATTTGACATTTTTTGATAAAATACAAATTTTTTGAAAATTTTCGATGTCGAATCTAGAGTGCCAGGACTATACAAAAGAGTGAAATTTTGATCCAGGTAAGTCGATATGCATATATATAGGTCTTTTATGATTGGTCCCAGTCTAAATAAGCCAAAAATGATCATAATTGGACATTTTTTGATAAAATACAAATTTTTTGAAAATTTTCGATGTCGAATCTAGAGTGCCAGGACTATACAAAAGAGTGAAATTTTGATCCTGGTAAGTCGATATGCATATATATAGGTCTTTTATGATTGGTCCCAGTCTAAATAAGCCAAAAATGATCATAATTGGACATTTTTTGATAAAATACAAATTTTTTGAAAATTTTCGATGTCGAATCTAGAGTGCCAGGACTATTCAAAAGAGTAAAATTTTGATCCAGGTAAGTCGATATGCATATATATAGGTCTTTTATGATTGGTCCCAGTCTAAATAAGCCAAAAATGATCATAATTTGACATTTTTTGATAAAATACAAATTTTTTGAAAATTTTCGATGTCGAATCTAGAGTGCCAGGACTATACAAAAGAGTGAAATTTTGATCCAGGTAAGTCGATATGCATATATATAGGTCTTTTATGATTGGTCCCAGTCTAAATAAGCCAAAAATGATCATAATTGGACATTTTTTGATAAAATACAAATTTTTTGAAAATTTTCGATGTCGAATCTAGAGTGCCAGGACTATACAAAAGAGTGAAATTTTGATCCAGGTAAGTCGATATGCATATATATAGGTCTTTTATGATTGGTCCCAGTCTAAATAAGCCAAAAATGATCATAATTTGACATTTTTTGATAAAATACAAATTTTTTGAAAATTTTCGATGTCGAATCTAGAGTGCCAGGACTATACAAAAGAGTGAAATTTTGATCCAGGTAAGTCGATATGCATATATATAGGTCTTTTATGATTGGTCCCAGTCTAAATAAGCCAAAAATGATCATAATTGGACATTTTTTGATAAAATAAAAATTTTTTGAAAATTTTCGATGTCGAATCTAGAGTGCCAGGACTATACAAAAGAGTGAAATTTTGATCCCGGTAAGTCGATATGCATATATATAGGTCTTTTATGATTGGTCCCAGTCTAAATAAGCCAAAAATGATCATAATTGGACATTTTTTGATAAAATACAAATTTTTTGAAAATTTTCGATGTCGAATCTAGAGTGCCAGGACTATTCAAAAGAGTAAAATTTTGATCCAGGTAAGTCGATATGCATATATATAGGTCTTTTATGATTGGTCCCAGTCTAAATAAGCCAAAAATGATCATAATTTGACATTTTTTGATAAAATACAAATTTTTTGAAAATTTTCGATGTCGAATCTAGAGTGCCAGGACTATACAAAAGAGTGAAATTTTGATCCAGGTAAGTCGATATGCATATATATAGGTCTTTTATGATTGGTCCCAGTCTAAATAAGCCAAAAATGATCATAATTGGACATTTTTTGATAAAATACAAATTTTTTGAAAATTTTCGAAGTCGAATCTAGAGTGCCAGGACTATACAAAAGAGTGAAATTTTGATCCAGGTAAGTCGATATGCATATATATAGGTCTTTTATGGTTGGTCCCAGTCTAAATAAGCCAAAAAATGATCATAATTTGACATTTTTTGATAAAATACAAATTTTTTGAAAATTTTCGATGTCGAATCTAGAGTGCCAGGACTATACAAAAGAGTGAAATTTTGATCCAAGTAAGTCGATATGCATATATATAGGTCTTTTATGATTGGTCCCAGTCTAAATAAGCCAAAAATGATCATAATTTGACATTTTTTGATAAAATACAAATTTTTTGAAAATTTTCGAAGTCGAATCTAGAGTGCCAGGACTATTCAAAAGAGTGAAATTTTGATACAGGTAAGTCGATATGCATATATATATGTCTATTATGATTGGTCCCAGTCTAAATAAGCCAAAAATGATCATAATTTGACATTTTTTGATAAAATACAAATTTTTTGAAAATTTTCGAAGTCGAATCTAGAGTGCCAGGACTATACAAAAGAGTGAAATTTTGATCCAGGTAAGTCGATATGCATATATATAGGTCTTTTATGATTGGTCCCAGTCTAAATAAGCCAAAAATGATCATAATTTGACATTTTTTGATAAAATACAAATTTTTTGAAAATTTTCGAAGTCGAATCTAGAGTGCCAGGACTATACAAAAGAGTGAAATTTTGATCCAGGTAAGTCGATATGCATATATATAGGTCTTTTATGATTGGTCCCAGTCTAAATAAGCCAAAAATGATCATAACTTGACATTTTTTGATAAAATACAAATTTTTTGAAAATTTTCGATGTCGAATCTAGAGTGCCAGGACTATTCAAAAGAGTAAAATTTTGATCCAGGTAAGTCGATATGCATATATATAGGCCTTTTATGATTGGTCCCAGTCTAAATAAGCCAAAAATGATCATAATTGGACATTTTTTGATAAAATACAAATTTTTTGAAAATTTTCGAAGTCGAATCTAGAGTGCCAGGACTATACAAAAGAGTGAAATTTTGATCCAGGTAAGTCGATATGCATATATATAGGTCTTTTATGATTGGTCCCAGTCTAAATAAGCCAAAAATGATCATAATTTGACATTTTTTGATAAAATACAAATTTTTTGAAAATTTTCGATGTCGAATCTAGAGTGCCAGGACTATACAAAAGAGTGAAATTTTGATCCAGGTAAGTCGATATGCATATATATAGGTCTTTTATGATTGGTCCCAGTCTAAATAAGCCAAAAATGATCATAATTTGACATTTTTTGATAAAATACAAATTTTTTGAAAATTTTCGATGTCGAATCTAGAGTGCCAGGACTATTCAAAAGAGTAAAATTTTGATCCAGGTAAGTCGATATGCATATATATAGGTCTTTTATGATTGGTTTCAGTCTAAATAAGCCAAAAATGATCATAATTGGACATTTTTTGATAAAATACAAATTTTTTGAAAATTTTCGATGTCGAATCTAGAGTGCCAGGACTATACAAAAGAGTGAAATTTTTGATCCACGTAAGTCGATATGCATATATATAGGTCTTTTATGATTGGTCCCAGTCTAAATAAGCCAAAAATGATCATAATTTGACATTTTTGATAAAATAAAAATTTTTTGAAAATTTTCGATGTCGAATCTAGAGTGCCAGGACTATACAAAAAAGTGAAATTTTGATCCAGGTAAGTCGATATGCATATATATAGGTCTTTTATGATTGGTCCTAGTCTAAATAAGCCAAAAATGATCATAATTTGACATTTTTTGATAAAATACAAATTTTTTGAAAATTTTCGATGTCGAATCTAGGGTGCCAGGACTATACAAAAGAGTGAAATTTTGATCCAGGTAAGTCGATATGCATATATATAGGTCTTTTATGATTGGTCCCAGTCTAAATAAGCCAAAAATGATCATAATTTGACATTTTTTGATAAAATACAAATTTTTTGAAAATTTTCGATGTCGAATCTAGAGTGCCAGGACTATACAAAAGAGTGAAATTTTGATCCAGGTAAGTCGATATGCATATATATAGGTCTTTTATGATTGGTCCCAGTCTAAATAAGCCAAAAATGATCATAATTGGACATTTTTTGATAAAATACAAATTTTTTGAAAATTATCGATGTCGAATCTAGAGTGCCAGGACTATACAAAAGAGTGAAATTTTGATCCAGGTAAGTCGATATGCATATATATAGGTCTTTTATGATTGGCCCCAGTCTAAATAAGCCAAAAATGATCATAATTTGACATTTTTGATAAAATACAAATTTTTTGAAAATTTTCGATGTCGAATCTAGAGTGCCAGGACTATACAAAAGAGTGAAATTTTGATCCAGGTTAGTCGATATGCATATATATAGGTCTTTTATGATTGGTCCCAGTCTAAATAAGCCAAAAATGATCATAATTTGACATTTTTTTATAAAATACAAATTTTTTGAAAATTTTCGATGTCGAATCTAGAGTGCCAGGACTATACAAAAGAGTGAAATTTTGATCCAGGTAAGTCGATATGCATATATATAGGTCTTTTATGATTGGTCCCAGTCTAAATAAGCCAAAAATGATCATAATTGGACATTTTTTGATAAAATAAAAATTTTTTGAAAATTTTCGATGTCGAATCTAGAGTGCCAGGACTATTCAAAAGAGTAAAATTTTGATCCAGGTAAGTCGATATGCATATATATAGGTCTTTTATGATTGGTCCCAGTCTAAATAAGCCAAAAATGATCATAATTTGACATTTTTTGATAAAATACAAATTTTTTGAAAATTTTCGATGTCGAATTTAGAGTGCCAGGACTATACAAAAGAGTGAAATTTTGATCCAGGTAAGTCGATATGCATATATATAGGTCTTTTATGATTGGTCCCAGTCTAAATAAGCCAAAAATGATCATAATTTGACATTTTTTTATAAAATACAAATTTTTTGAAAATTTTCGATGTCGAATCTAGAGTGCCAGGACTATACAAAAGAGTGAAATTTTGATCCAGGTAAGTCGATATGCATATATATAGGTCTTTTATGATTGGTCCCAGTCTAAATAAGCCAAAAATGATCATAATTTGACATTTTTTGATAAAATACAAATTTTTTGAAAATTTTCGATGTCGAATCTAGAGTGCCAGGACTATACAAAAGAGTGAAATTTTGATCCAGGTAAGTCGATATGCATATATATAGGTCTTTTATGATTGGTCCCAGTCTAAATAAGCCAAAAATGATCATAATTTGACATTTTTTGATAAAATACAAATTTTTTGAAAATTTTCGATGTCGAATCTAGAGTGCCAGGACTATTCAAAAGAGTAAAATTTTGATCCAGGTAAGTCGATATGCATATATATAGGTCTTTTATGATTGGTCCCAGTCTAAATAAGCCAAAAATGATCATAATTGGACATTTTTTGATAAAATACAAATTTTTTGAAAATTTTCGATGTCGAATCTAGAGTGCCAGGACTATACAAAAGAGTGAAATTTTTGATCCACGTAAGTCGATATGCATATATATAGGTCTTTTATGATTGGTCCCAGTCTAAATAAGCCAAAAATGATCATAATTTGACATTTTTGATAAAATACAAATTTTTTGAAAATTTTCGATGTCGAATCTAGAGTGCCAGGACTATACAAAAGAGTGAAATTTTGATCCAGGTAAGTCGATATGCATATATATAGGTCTTTTATGATTGGTCCCAGTCTAAATAAGCCAAAAATGATCATAATTGGACATTTTTTAATAAAATACAAATTTTTTGAAAATTTTCGATGTCGAATCTAGAGTGCCAGGACTATACAAAAGAGTGAAATTTTGATCCAGGTAAGTCGATATGCATATATATAGGTCTTTTATGATTGGTCCCAGTCTAAATAAGCCAAAAATGATCATAATTTGACATTTTTTGATAAAATACAAATTTTTTGAAAATTTTCGATGTCGAATCTAGAGTGCCAGGACTATACAAAAGAGTGAAATTTTGATCCAGGTAAGTCGATATGCATATATATAGGTCTTTTATGATTGGTCCCAGTCTAAATAAGCCAAAAATGATCATAATTGGACATTTTTTGATAAAATACAAATTTTTTGAAAATTTTCGATGTCGAATCTAGAGTGCCAGGACTATACAAAAGAGTGAAATTTTGATCCAGGTAAGTCGATATGCATATATATAGGTCTTTTATGATTGGTCCCAGTCTAAATAAGCCAAAAATGATCATAATTTGACATTTTTGATAAAATACAAATTTTTTGAAAATTTTCGATGTCGAATCTAGAGTGCCAGGACTATACAAAAGAGTGAAATTTTGATCCAGGTTAGTCGATATGCATATATATAGGTCTTTTATGATTGGTCCCAGTCTAAATAAGCCAAAAATGATCATAATTTGACATTTTTTTATAAAATACAAATTTTTTGAAAATTTTCGATGTCGAATCTAGAGTGCCAAGACTATACAAAAGAGTGAAATTTTGATCCAGGTAAGTCGATATGCATATATATAGGTCTTTTATGATTGGTCCCAGTCTAAATAAGCCAAAAATGATCATAATTGGACATTTTTTGATAAAATAAAAATTTTTTGAAAATTTTCGATGTCGAATCTAGAGTGCCAGGACTATTCAAAAGAGTAAAATTTTGATCCAGGTAAGTCGATATGCATATATATAGGTCTTTTATGATTGGTCCCAGTCTAAATAAGCCAAAAATGATCATAATTTGACATTTTTTGATAAAATACAAATTTTTTGAAAATTTTCGATGTCGAATTTAGAGTGCCAGGACTATACAAAAGAGTGAAATTTTGATCCAGGTAAGTCGATATGCATATATATAGGTCTTTTATGATTGGTCCCAGTCTAAATAAGCCAAAAATGATCATAATTTGACATTTTTTGATAAAATACAAATTTTTTGAAAATTTTCGATGTCGAATCTAGAGTGCCAGGACTATACAAAAGAGTGAAATTTTGATCCAGGTAAGTCGATATGCATATATATAGGTCTTTTATGATTGGTCCCAGTCTAAATAAGCCAAAAATGATCATAATTTGACATTTTTTGATAAAATACAAATTTTTTGAAAATTTTCGATGTCGAATTTAGAGTGCCAGGACTATACAAAAGAGTGAAATTTTGATCCAGGTAAGTCGATATGCATATATATAGGTCTTTTATGATTGGTCCCAGTCTAAATAAGCCAAAAATGATCATAATTTGACATTTTTTGATAAAATACAAATTTTTTGAAAATTTTCGATGTCGAATCTAGAGTGCCAGGACTATACAAAAGAGTGAAATTTTGATCCAGGTAAGTCGATATGCATATATATAGGTCTTTTATGATTGGTCCCAGTCTAAATAAGCCAAAAATGATCATAATTTGACATTTTTTGATAAAATACAAATTTTTTGAAAATTTTCGATGTCGAATCTAGAGTGCCAGGACTATACAAAAGAGTGAAATTTTGATCCAGGTAAGTCGATATGCATATATATAGGTCTTTTATGATTGGTCCCAGTCTAAATAAGCCAAAAATGATCATAATTTGACATTTTTTGATAAAATACAAATTTTTTGAAAATTTTCGAAGTCGAATCTAGAGTGGCAGGACTATACAAAAGAGTGAAATTTTGATCCAGGTAAGTCGATATGCATATATATAGGTCTTTTATGATTGGTCCCAGTCTAAATAAGCCAAAAATGATCATAATTTGACATTTTTTGATAAAATACAAATTTTTTGAAAATTTTCGAAGTCGAATCTAGAGTGCCAGGACTATACAAAAGAGTGAAATTTTGATCCAGGTAAGTCGATATGCATATATATAGGTCTTTTATGATTGGTCCCAGTCTAAATAAGCCAAAAATGATCATAATTTGACATTTTTTGATAAAATACAAATTTTTTGATAATTTTCGATGTCGAATCTAGAGTGCCAGGACTATACAAAAGAGTGAAATTTTGATCCAGGTAAGTCGATATGCATATATATAGGTCTTTTATGATTGGTCCCAGTCTAAATAAGCCAAAAATGATCATAATTTGACATTTTTTGATAAAATACAAATTTTTTGAAAATTTTAGAAATCGAATCTAGAGTGCCAGGACTATACAAAAGAGTGAAATTTTGATCCAGGTAAGTCGATATGCATATATATAGGTCTTTTATGATTGGTCCCAGTCTAAATAAGCCAAAAATGATCATAATTTGACATTTTTTGATAAAATACAAATTTTTTGAAAATTTTCGATGTCGAATCTAGAGTGCCAGGACTATACAAAAGAGTGAAATTTTGATCCAGGTAAGTCGATATGCATATATATAGGTCTTTTATGATTGGTCCCAGTCTAAATAAGCCAAAAATGATCATAATTTGACATTTTTTGATAAAATACAAATTTTTTGAAAATTTTCGATGTCGAATCTAGAGTGCCAGGACTATACAAAAGAGTGAAATTTTGATCCAGGTAAGTCGATATGCATATATATAGGTCTTTTATGATTGGTCCCAGTCTAAATAAGCCAAAAATGATCATAATTGGACATTTTTTGATAAAATACAAATTTTTTGAAAATTTTCGAAGTCGAATCTAGAGTGCCAGGACTATACAAAAGAGTGAAATTTTGATCCAGGTAAGTCGATATGCATATATATAGGTCTTTTATGATTGGTCCCAGTCTAAATA
The DNA here is from genome assembly GCF_905475395.1 of Chrysoperla carnea. Lineage (NCBI taxonomy): Eukaryota > Metazoa > Arthropoda > Insecta > Neuroptera > Chrysopidae > Chrysoperla > Chrysoperla carnea. The sequence continues at coordinate 46,767 of NW_025408245.1, forward strand.
AGCCAAAAATGATCATAATTTGACATTTTTTGATAAAATACAAATTTTTTGAAAATTTTCGATGTCGAATCTAGAGTGCCAGGACTATACAAAAGAGTGAAATTTTGATCCAGGTAAGTCGATATGCATATATATAGGTCTTTTATGATTGGTCCCAGTCTAAATAAGCCAAAAATGATCATAATTTGACATTTTTTGATAAAATACAAATTTTTTGAAAATTTTCGAAGTCGAATCTAGAGTGCCAGGACTATACAAAAGAGTGAAATTTTGATCCAGGTAAGTCGATATGCATATAAATAGGTCTTTTATGATTGGTCCCAGTCTAAATAAGCCAAAAATGATCATAATTTGACATTTTTTGATAAAATACAAATTTTTTGAAAATTTTCGATGTCGAATCTAGAGTGCCAGGACTATACAAAAGAGTGAAATTTTGATCCAGGTAAGTCGATATGCATATATATAGGTCTTTTATGATTGGTCCCAGTCTAAATAAGCCAAAAATGATCATAATTTGACATTTTTTGATAAAATACAAATTTTTTGAAAATTTTCGATGTCGAATCTAGAGTGCCAGGACTATACAAAAGAGTGAAATTTTGATCCAGGTAAGTCGATATGCATATATATAGGTCTTTTATGATTGGTCCCAGTCTAAATAAGCCAAAAATGATCATAATTTGACATTTTTTGATAAAATACAAATTTTTTGAAAATTTTCGATGTCGAATCTAGAGTGCCAGGACTATACAAAAGAGTGAAATTTTGATCCAGGTAAGTCGATATGCATATATATAGGTCTTTTATGATTGGTCCCAGTCTAAATAAGCCAAAAATGATCATAATTTGACATTTTTTGATAAAATATAAATTTTTTGAAAATTTTCGAAGTCGAATCTAGAGTGCCAGGACTATACAAAAGAGTGAAATTTTGATCCAGGTAAGTCGATATGCATATATATAGGTCTTTTATGATTGGTCCCAGTCTAAATAAGCCAAAAATGATCATAATTTGACATTTTTTGATAAAATACAAATTTTTTGAAAATTTCCGATGTCGAATCTAGAGTGCCAGGACTATACAAAAGAGTGAAATTTTGATCCAGGTAAGTCGATATGCATATATATAGGTCTTTTATGATTGGTCCCAGTCTAAATAAGCCAAAAATGATCATAATTGGACATTTTTTGATAAAATACAAATTTTTTGAAAATTTTCGATGTCGAATCTAGAGTGCCAGGACTATACAAAAGAGTGAAATTTTGATCCAGGTAAGTCGATATGCATATATATAGGTCTTTTATGATTGGTCCCAGTCTAAATAAGCCAAAAATGATCATAATTTGACATTTTTTGATAAAATACAAATTTTTTGAAAATTTTCGATGTCGAATCTAGAGTGCCAGGACTATACAAAAGAGTGAAATTTTGATCCAGGTAAGTCGATATGCATATATATAGGTCTTTTATGATTGGTCCCAGTCTAAATAAGCCAAAAATGATCATAATTTGACATTTTTTGATAAAATACAAATTTTTTGAAAATTTTCGATGTCGAATCTAGAGTGCCAGGACTATACAAAAGAGTGAAATTTTGATCCAGGTAAGTCGATATGCATATATATAGGTCTTTTATGATTGGTCCCAGTCTAAATAAGCCAAAAATGATCATAATTTGACATTTTTTGATAAAATACAAATTTTTTGAAAATTTTCGAAGTCGAATCTAGAGTGCCAGGACTATACAAAAGAGTGAAATTTTGATCCAGGTAAGTCGATATGCATATATATAGGTCTTTTATGATTGGTCCCAGTCTAAATAAGCCAAAAATGATCATAATTTGACATTTTTTGATAAAATACAAATTTTTTGAAAATTTCCGTTGTCGAATCTAGAGTGCCAGGACTATACAAAAGAGTGAAATTTTGATCCAGGTAAGTCGATATGCATATATATAGGTCTTTTATGATTGGTCCCAGTCTAAATAAGCCAAAAATGATCATAATTGGACATTTTTTGATAAAATACAAATTTTTTGAAAATTTTCGATGTCGAATCTAGAGTGCCAGGACTATACAAAAGAGTGAAATTTTGATCCAGGTAAGTCGATATGCATATATATAGGTCTTTTATGATTGGTCCCAGTCTAAATAAGCCAAAAATGATCATAATTTGACATTTTTTGATAAAATACAAATTTTTTGAAAATTTTCGATGTCGAATCTAGAGTGCCAGGACTATACAAAAGAGTGAAATTTTGATCCAGGTAAGTCGATATGCATATATATAGGTCTTTTATGATTGGTCCCAGTCTAAATAAGCCAAAAATGATCATAATTGGACATTTTTTGATAAAATACAAATTTTTTGAAAATTTTCGATGTCGAATCTAGAGTGCCAGGACTATACAAAAGAGTGAAATTTTGATCCAGGTAAGTCGATATGCATATATATAGGTCTTTTATGATTGGTCCCAGTCTAAATAAGCCAAAAATGATCATAATTTGACATTTTTTGATAAAATACAAATTTTTTGAAAATTTTCGATGTCGAATCTAGAGTGCCAGGACTATACAAAAGAGTGAAATTTTGATCCAGGTAAGTCGATATGCATATATATAGGTCTTTTATGATTGGTCCCAGTCTAAATAAGCCAAAAATGATCATAATTTGACATTTTTTGATAAAATACAAATTTTTTGAAAATTTTCGATGTCGAATCTAGAGTGCCAGGACTATACAAAAGAGTGAAATTTTGATCCAGGTAAGTCGATATGCATATATATAGGTCTTTTATGATTGGTCCCAGTCTAAATAAGCCAAAAATGATCATAATTTGACATTTTTTGATAAAATACAAATTTTTTGAAAATTTTCGATGTCGAATCTAGAGTGCCAGGACTATTCAAAAGAGTAAAATTTTGATCCAGGTAAGTCGATATGCATATATATAGGTCTTTTATGATTGGTCCCAGTCTAAATAAGCCAAAAATGATCATAATTGGACATTTTTTGATAAAATACAAATTTTTTGAAAATTTTCGATGTCGAATCTAGAGTGCCAGGACTATACAAAAGAGTGAAATTTTGATCCAGGTAAGTCGATATGCATATATATAGGTCTTTTATGATTGGTCCCAGTCTAAATAAGCCAAAAATGATCATAATTTGACATTTTTTGATAAAATACAAATTTTTTGAAAATTTTCGATGTCGAATCTAGAGTGCCAGGACTATACAAAAGAGTGAAATTTTGATCCAGGTAAGTCGATATGCATATATATATAGGTCTTTTATGATTGGTCCCAGTCTAAATAAGCAAAAAATGATCATAATTTGACATTTTTTGATAAAATACAAATTTTTTGAAAATTTTCGATGTCGAATCTAGAGTGCCAGGACTATACAAAAGAGTGAAATTTTGATCCAGGTAAGTCGATATGCATATATATAGGTCTTTTATGATTGGTCCCAGTCTAAATAAGCCAAAAATGATCATAATTTGACATTTTTTGATAAAATACAAATTTTTTGAAAATTTTCGATGTCGAATCTAGAGTGCCAGGACTATACAAAAGAGTGAAATTTTGATCCAGGTAAGTCGATATGCATATATATAGGTCTTTTATGATTGGTCCCAGTCTAAATAAGCCAAAAATGATCATAATTTGACATTTTTTGATAAAATACAAATTTTTTGAAAATTTTCGAAGTCGAATCTAGAGTGCCAGGACTATACAAAAGAGTGAAATTTTGATCCAGGTAAGTCGATATGCATATATATAGGTCTTTTATGATTGGTCCCAGTCTAAATAAGCCAAAAATGATCATAATTTGACATTTTTTGATAAAATACAAATTTTTTGAAAATTTTCGATGTCGAATCTAGAGTGCCAGGACTATACAAAAGAGTGAAATTTTGATCCAGGTAAGTCGATATGCATATATATAGGTCTTTTATGATTGGTCCCAGTCTAAATAAGCCAAAAATGATCATAATTTGACATTTTTTGATAAAATACAAATTTTTTGAAAATTTTCGAAGTCGAATCTAGAGTGCCAGGACTATACAAAAGAGTGAAATTTTGATCCAGGTAAGTCGATATGCATATATATAGGTCTTTTATGATTGGTCCCAGTCTAAATAAGCCAAAAATGATCATAATTTGACATTTTTTGATAAAATACAAATTTTTTGAAAATTTTCGATGTCGAATCTAGAGTGAGAGGACTATTCAAAAGAGTAAAATTTTGATCCAGGTAAGTCGATATGCATATATATAGGTCTTTTATGATTGGTCCCAGTCTAAATAAGCCAAAAATGATCATAATTGGACATTTTTTGATAAAATACAAATTTTTTGAAAATTTTCGATGTCGAATCTAGAGTGCCAGGACTATACAAAAGAGTGAAATTTTGATCCAGGTAAGTCGATATGCATATATATAGGTCTTTTATGATTAGTCCCAGTCTAAATAAGCCAAAAATGATCATAATTTGACATTTTTTGATAAAATACAAATTTTTTGAAAATTTTCGAAGTCGAATCTAGAGTGCCAGGACTATACAAAAGAGTGAAATTTTGATCCAGGTAAGTCGATATGCATATATATAGGTCTTTTATGATTGGTCCCAGTCTAAATAAGCCAAAAATGATCATAATTTGACATTTTTTGATAAAATACAAATTTTTTGAAAATTTTCGATGTCGAATCTAGAGTGCCAGGACTATACAAAAGAGTGAAATTTTGATCCAGGTAAGTCGATATGCATATATATAGGTCTTTTATGATTGGTCCCAGTCTAAATAAGCCAAAAATGATCATAATTTGACATTTTTGATAAAATACAAATTTTTTGAAAATTTTCGATGTCGAATCTAGAGTGCCAGGACTATACAAAAGAGTGAAATTTTGATCCAGGTAAGTCGATATGCATATATATAGGTCTTTTATGATTGGTCCCAGTCTAAATAAGCCAAAAATGATCATAATTTGACATTTTTTGATAAAATACAAATTTTTTGAAAATTTTCGAAGTCGAATCTAGAGTGCCAGGACTATACAAAAGAGTGAAATTTTGATCCAGGTAAGTCGATATGCATATATATAGGTCTTTTATGATTGGTCCCAGTCTAAATAAGCCAAAAATGATCATAATTTGACATTTTTTGATAAAATACAAATTTTTTGAAAATTTTCGATGTCGAATCTAGAGTGCCAGGACTATACAAAAGAGTGAAATTTTGATCCAGGTAAGTCGATATGCATATATATAGGTCTTTTATGATTGGTCCCAGTCTAAATAAGCCAAAAATGATCATAATTTGACATTTTTGATAAAATACAAATTTTTTGAAAATTTTCGATGTCGAATCTAGAGTGCCAGGACTATACAAAAGAGTGAAATTTTGATCCAGGTAAGTCGATATGCATATATATAGGTCTTTTATGATTGGTCCCAGTCTAAATAAGCCAAAAATGATCATAATTTGACATTTTTTGATAAAATACAAATTTTTTGAAAATTTTCGATGTCGAATCTAGAGTGCCAGGACTATACAAAAGAGTGAAATTTTGATCCAGGTAAGTCGATATGCATATATATAGGTCTTTTATGATTGGTCCCAGTCTAAATAAGCCAAAAATGATCATAATTTGACATTTTTTGATAAAATACAAATTTTTTGAAAATTTTCGATGTCGAATCTAGAGTGCCAGGACTATACAAAAGAGTGAAATTTTGATCCAGGTAAGTCGATATGCATATATATAGGTCTTTTATGATTGGTCCCAGTCTAAATAAGCCAAAAATGATCATAATTTGACATTTTTTGATAAAATACAAATTTTTTGAAAATTTTCGATGTCGAATCTAGAGTGCCAGGACTATACAAAAGAGTGAAATTTTGATCCAGGTAAGTCGATATGCATATATATAGGTCTTTTATGATTGGTCCCAGTCTAAATAAGCCAAAAATGATCATAATTTGACATTTTTTGATAAAATACAAATTTTTTGAAAATTTTCGATGTCGAATCTAGAGTGCCAGGACTATACAAAAGAGTGAAATTTTGATCCAGGTAAGTCGATATGCATATATATAGGTCTTTTATGATTGGTCCCAGTCTAAATAAGCCAAAAATGATCATAATTTGACATTTTTTGATAAAATACAAATTTTTTGAAAATTTTCGATGTCGAATCTAGAGTGCCAGGACTATACAAAAGAGTGAAATTTTGATCCAGGTAAGTCGATATGCATATATATAGGTCTTTTATGATTGGTCCCAGTCTAAATAAGCCAAAAATGATCATAATTTGACATTTTTGATAAAATACAAATTTTTTGAAAATTTTCGATGTCGAATCTAGAGTGCCAGGACTATACAAAAGAGTGAAATTTTGATCCAGGTAAGTCGATATGCATATATATAGGTCTTTTATGATTGGTCCTAGTCTAAATAAGCCAAAAATGATCATAATTTGACATTTTTTGATAAAATACAAATTTTTTGAAAATTTTCGATGTCGAATCTAGAGTGCCAGGACTATACAAAAGAGTGAAATTTTGATCCAGGTAAGTCGATATGCATATATATAGGTCTTTTATGATTGGTCCCAGTCTAAATAAGCCAAAAATGATCATAATTTGACATTTTTTGATAAAATACAAATTTTTTGAAAATTTTCGATGTCGAATCTAGAGTGCCAGGACTATACAAAAGAGTGAAATTTTGATCCAGGTAAGTCGATATGCATATATATAGGTCTTTTATGATTGGTCCCAGTCTAAATAAGCCAAAAATGATCATAATTTGACATTTTTTGATAAAATACAAATTTTTTGAAAATTTTCGATGTCGAATCTAGAGTGCCAGGACTATACAAAAGAGTGAAATTTTGATCCAGGTAAGTCGATATGCATATATATAGGTCTTTTATGATTGGTCCCAGTCTAAAAAAGCCAAAAATGATCATAATTTGACATTTTTTGATAAAATACAAATTTTTTGAAAATTTTCGATGTCGAATCTAGATTGCCAGGACTATACAAAAGAGTGAAATTTCGATCCAGGTAAGTCGATATGCATTTATATAGGTCTTTTATGATTGGTCCCAGTCAAAATAAGCCAAAAATTATCATAATTTGACATTTTTTGATAAAATACAAATTTTTTGAAAATTTTCGATGTCGAATCTAGAGTGCCAGGACTATACAAAAGAGTGAAATTTTGATCCAGGTAAGTCGATATGCATATATATAGGTCTTTTATGATTGGTCCCAGTCTAAATAAGCCAAAAATGATCATAATTGGACATTTTTTGATAAAATACAAATTTTTTGAAAATTTTCGAAGTCGAATCTAGAGTGCCAGGACTATACAAAAGAGTGAAATTTTAATCCAGGTAAGTCGATATGCATATATATAGGTCTTTTATGATTGGCCCCAGTCTAAATAAGCCAAAAATGATCATAATTTGACATGTTTTGATAAAAAACAAATTTTTTGAAAATTTTCGATGTCGAATCTAGATTGCCAGGACTATACAAAAGAGTGAAATTTCGATCCAGGTAAGTCGATATGCATTTATATAGGTCTTTTATGATTGGTCCCAGTCAAAATAAGTCAAAAATTATCATAATTTGACATTTTTTGATAAAATACAAATTTTTTGAAAATTTTCGATGTCGAACCTAGAGTGCCAGGACTATACAAAAGAGTGAAATTTTGATCCAGGTAAGTCGATATGCATATATATAGGTCTTTTATGATTGGTCCCAGTCTAAATAAGCCAAAAATGATCATAATTTGACATTTTTTGATAAAATACAAATTTTTTGAAAAGTTTCGATGTCGAATCTAGAGTGCCAGGACTTTACAAAAGAGTGAAATTTTGATCCAGGTAAGTCGATATGCATATATATAGGTCTTTTATGATTGGTCCCAGTCTAAATAAGCCAAAAATGATCATAATTTGACATTTTTGATAAAATACAAATTTTTTGAAAATTTTCGATGTCGAATCTAGAGTGCCAGGACTATACAAAAGAGTGAAATTTTGATCCAGGTAAGTCGATATGCATATATATAGGTCTTTTATGATTGGTCCCAGTCTAAATAAGCCAAAAATGATCATAATTTGACATGTTTTGATAAAAAGCAAATTTTTTGAAAATTTTCGATGTCGAATCTAGATTGCCAGGACTATACAAAAGAGTGAAATTTCGATCCAGGTAAGTCGATATGCATTTATATAGGTCTTTTATGATTGGTCCCAGTCAAAATAAGCCAAAAATTATCATAATTTGACATTTTTTGATAAAATACAAATTTTTTGAAAATTTTCGATGTCGAATCTAGAGTGCCAGGACTATACAAAAGAGTGAAATTTTGATCCAGGTAAGTCGATATGCATATATATAGGTCTTTTATGATTGGTCCCAGTCTAAATAAGCCAAAAATGATCATAATTTGACATTTTTTGATAAAATACAAATTTTTTAAAATTTTCGAAGTCGAATCTAGAGTGCCAGGACTATACAAAAGAGTGAAATTTTGATCCAGGTAAGTCGATATGCATATATATAGGTCTTTTATGATTGGTCCCAGTCTAAATAAGCCAAAAATGATCATAATTTGACATGTTTTGATAAAAAACAAATTTTTTGAAAATTTTCGATGTCGAATCTAGAGTGCCAGGACTATTCAAAAGAGTAAAATTTTGATCCAGGTAAGTCGATATGTATATATATAGGTCTTTTATGATTGGTCCCAGTCTAAATAAGCCAAAAATGATCATAATTTGACATTTTTTGATAAAATACAAATTTTTTGAAAATTTTCGAAGTCGAATCTAGAGTGCCAGGACTATACAAAAGAGTGAAATTTTGATCCAGGTAAGTCGATATGCATATATATAGGTCTTTTATGATTGGTCCCAGTCTAAATAAGCCAAAAATGATCATAATTTGACATGTTTTGATAAAAAACAAATTTTTTGAAAATTTTCGATGTCGAATCTAGAGTGCCAGGACTATACAAAAGAGTGAAATTTTGATCCAGGTAAGTCGATATGCATATATATAGGTCTTTTATGATTGGTCCCAGTCTAAATAAGCCAAAAATGATCATAATTTGACATTTTTTGATAAAATACAAATTTTTTGAAAATTTTCGAAGTCGAATCTAGAGTGCCAGGACTATACAAAAGAGTGAAATTTTGATCCAGGTAAGTCGATATGCATATATATAGGTCTTTTATGATTGGTCCCAGTCTAAATAAGCCAAAAATGATCATAATTTGACATTTTTTGATAAAATACAAATTTTTTGAAAATTTTCGATGTCGAATCTAGAGTGCCAGGACTATACAAAAGAGTGAAATTTTGATCCAGGTAAGTCGATATGCATATATATAGGTCTTTTATGATTGGTCCCAGTCTAAATAAGCCAAAAATGATCATAATTTGACATTTTTTGATAAAATACAAATTTTTTGAAAATTTTCGAAGTCGAATCTAGAGTGCCAGGACTATACAAAAGAGTGAAATTTTGATCCAGGTAAGTCGATATGCATATATATAGGTCTTTTATGATTGGTCCCAGTCTAAATAAGCCAAAAATGATCATAATTGGACATTTTTTGATAAAATACAAATTTTTTGAAAATTTTCGATGTCGAATCTAGAGTGCCAGGACTATACAAAAGAGTGAAATTTTGATCCAGGTAAGTCGATATGCATATATATAGGTCTTTTATGATTGGTCCCAGTCTAAATAAGCCAAAAATGATCATAATTTGACATTTTTTGATAAAATACAAATTTTTTGAAAATTTTCGAAGTCGAATCTAGAGTGCCAGGACTATACAAAAGAGTGAAATTTTGATCCAGGTAAGTCGATATGCATATATATAGGTCTTTTATGATTGGTCCCAGTCTAAATAAGCAAAAATGATCATAATTTGACATTTTTGATAAAATACAAATTTTTTGAAAATTTTCGATGTCGAATCTAGAGTGCCAGGACTATACAAAAGAGTGAAATTTTGATCCAGGTAAGTCGATATGCATATATATAGGTCTTTTATGATTGGTCCCAGTCTAAATAAGCCAAAAATGATCATAATTTGACATTTTTGATAAAATACAAATTTTTTGAAAATTTTCGATGGCGAATCTAGATTGCCAGGACTATACAAAAGAGTGAAATTTCGATCCAGGTAAGTCGATATGCATTGATATAGGTCTTTTTTGATTGGTCCCAGTCAAAATAAGCCAAAAATTATCATAATTTGACATTTTTTGATGAAATACAAATTTTTTGAAAATTTTCGATGTCGAATCTAGAGTGCCAGGACTATACAAAAGAGTGAAATTTTGATCCAGGTAAGTCGATATGCATATATATAGGTCTTTTATGATTGGTCCCAGTCTAAATAAGCCAAAAATGATCATAATTTGACATTTTTTGATAAAATACAAATTTTTTGAAAATTTTCGAAGTCGAATCTAGAGTGCCAGGACTATACAAAAGAGTGAAATTTTGATCCAGGTAAGTCGATATGCATATATATAGGTCTTTTATGATTGGTCCCAGTCTAAATAAGCCAAAAATGATCATAATTTGACATTTTTGATAAAATACAAATTTTTTGAAAATTTTCGATGTCGAATCTAGAGTGCCAGGACTATACAAAAGAGTGAAATTTTGATCCAGGTAAGTCGATATGCATATATATAGGTCTTTTATGATTGGTCCCAGTCTAAATAAGCCAAAAATGATCATAATTTGACATTTTTTGATAAAATACAAATTTTTTGAAAATTTTCGATGTCGAATCTAGAGTGCCAGGACTATACAAAAGAGTGAAATTTTGATCCAGGTAAGTCGATATGCATATATATAGGTCTTTTATGATTGGTCCCAGTCTAAATAAGCCAAAAATGATCATAATTTGACATTTTTTGATAAAATACAAATTTTTTGAAAATTTTCGAAGTCGAATCTTGAGTGCCAGGACTATACAAAAGAGTGAAATTTTGATCCAGGTAAGTCGATATGCATATATATAGGTCTTTTATGATTGGTCCCAGTCTAAATAAGCCAAAAATGATCATAATTTGACATTTTTTGATAAAATACAAATTTTTTGAAAATTTTCGATGTCGAATCTAGATTGCCAGGACTATACAAAAGAGTGAAATTTCGATCCAGGTAAGTCGATATGCATTTATATATGTCTTTTATGATTGGTCCCAGTCAAAATAAGCCAAAAATTATCATAATTTGACATTTTTTGATAAAATACAAATTTTTTGAAAATTTTCGATGTCGAATCTAGAGTGCCAGGACTATACAAAAGAGTGAAATTTTGATCCAGGTAAGTCGATATGCATATATATAGGTCTTTTATGATTGGTCCCAGTCTAAATAAGCCAAAAATGATCATAATTTGACATTTTTTGATAAAATACAAATTTTTTGAAAATTTTCGAAGTCGAATCTAGAGTGCCAGGACTATACAAAAGAGTGAAATTTTGATCCAGGTAAGTCGATATGCATATATATAGGTCTTTTATGATTGGTCCCAGTCTAAATAAGCCAAAAATGATCATAATTTGACATGTTTTGATAAAAAACAAATTTTTTGAAAATTTTCGATGTCGAATCTAGAGTGCCAGGACTATTCAAAAGAGTAAAATTTTTATCCAGGTAAGTCGATATGTATATATATAGGTCTTTTATGATTGGTCCCAGTCTAAATAAGCCAAAAATGATCATAATTTGACATTTTTTGATAAAATACAAATTTTTTGAAAATTTTCGAAGTCGAATCTAGAGTGCCAGGACTATACAAAAGAGTGAAATTTTGATCCAGGTAAGTCGATATGCATATATATAGGTCTTTTATGATTGGTCCCAGTCTAAATAAGCCAAAAATGATCATAATTTGACATGTTTTGATAAAAAACAAATTTTTTGAAAATTTTCGATGTCGAATCTAGATTGCCAGGACTATACAAAAGAGTGAAATTTCGATCCAGGTAAGTCGATATGCATTTATATAGGTCTTTTATGATTGGTCCCAGTCAAAATAATCCAAAAATTATCATAATTTGACATTTTTTGATAAAATACAAATTTTTTGAAAATTTTCGATGTCGAATCTAGAGTGCCAGGACTATACAAAAGAGTGAAATTTTGATCCAGGTAAGTCGATATGCATATATATAGGTCTTTTATGATTGGTCCCAGTCTAAATAAGCCAAAAATGATCATAATTGGACATTTTTTGATAAAATACAAATTTTTTGAAAATTTTCGATGTCGAATCTAGAGTGCCAGGACTATACAAAAGAGTGAAATTTTGATCCAGGTAAGTCGATATGCATATATATAGGTCTTTTATGATTGGTCCCAGTCTAAATAAGCCAAAAATGATCATAATTTGACATTTTTTGATAAAATACAAATTTTTTGAAAATTTTCGATGTCGAATCTAGAGTGCCAGGACTATACAAAAGAGTGAAATTTTGATCCAGGTAAGTCGATATGCATATATATAGGTCTTTTATGATTGGTCCCAGTCTAAATAAGCCAAAAATGATCATAATTTGACATTTTTTGATAAAATACAAATTTTTTGAAAATTTTCGAAGTCGAATCTAGAGTGCCAGGACTATACAAAAGAGTGAAATTTTGATCCAGGTAAGTCGATATGCATATATATAGGTCTTTTATGATTGGTCCCAGTCTAAATAAGCCAAAAATGATCATAATTGGACATGTTTTGATAAAAAACAAATTTTTTGAAAATTTTCGATGTCGAATCTAGATTGCCAGGACTATACAAAAGAGTGAAATTTCGATCCAGGTAAGTCGATATACATTTATATAGGTCTTTTATGATTGGTCCCAGTCAAAATAAGCCAAAAATTATCATAATTTGACATTTTTTGATAAAATACAAATTTTTTGAAAATTTTCGATGTCGAATCTAGAGTGCCAGGACTATACAAAAGAGTGAAATTTTGATCCAGGTAAGTCGATATGCATATATATAGGTCTTTTATGATTGGTCCCAGTCTAAATAAGCCAAAAATGATCATAATTTGACATTTTTTGATAAAATACAAATTTTTTGAAAATTTTCGATGTCGAATCTAGAGTGCCAGGACTATACAAAAGAGTGAAATTTTGATCCAGGTAAGTCGATATGCATATATATAGGTCTTTTATGATTGGTCCCAGTCTAAATAAGACAAAAATGATCATAATTTGACATTTTTTGATAAAATACAAATTTTTTGAAAATTTTCGATGTCGAATCTAGAGTGCCAGGACTATACAAAAGAGTGAAATTTTGATCCAGGTAAGTCGATATGCATATATATAGGTCTTTTATGATTGGTCCCAGTCTAAATAAGCCAAAAATGATCATAATTTGACATTTTTTGATAAAATACAAATTTTTTGAAAATTTTCGATGTCGAATCTAGATTGCCAGGACTATACAAAAGAGTGAAATTTCGATCCAGGTAAGTCGATATGCATTTATATAGGTCTTTTATGATTGGTCCCAGTCGAAATAAGCCAAAAATTATCATAATTTGACATTTTTTGATAAAATACAAATTTTTTGAAAATTTTCGATGTCGAATCTAGAGTGCCAGGACTATACAAAAGAGTGAAACTTTGATCCAGGTAAGTCGATATGCATATATATAGGTCTTTTATGATTGGTCCCAGTCTAAATAAGCCAAAAATGATCATAATTTGACATTTTTTGATAAAATACAAATTTTTTGAAAATTTTCGAAGTCGAATCTAGAGTGCCAGGACTATACAAAAGAGTGAAATTTTGATCCAGGTAAGTCGATATGCATATATATAGGTCTTTTATGATTGGTCCCAGTCTAAATAAGCCAAAAATGATCATAATTTGACATTTTTGATAAAATACAAATTTTTTGAAAATTTTCGATGTCGAATCTAGAGTGCCAGGACTATACAAAAGAGTGAAATTTTGATCCAGGTTAGTCGATATGCATATATATAGGTCTTTTATGATTGGTCCCAGTCGAAATAAGCCAAAAATGATCATAATTTGACATTTTTTGATAAAATACAAATTTTTTGAAAATTTTCGATGTCGAATCTAGAGTGCCAGGACTATACAAAAGAGTGAAATTTTGATCCAGGTAAGTCGATATGCATATATATAGGTCTTTTATGATTGGTCCCAGTCTAAATAAGCCAAAAATGATCATAATTGGACATTTTTTGATAAAATACAAATTTTTTGAAAATTTTCGATGTCGAATCTAGAGTGCCAGGACTATACAAAAGAGAGAAATTTTGATCCAGGTAAGTCGATATGCATATATATAGGTCTTCTATGATTGGTCCCAGTCTAAATAAGCCAAAAATGATCATAATTGGACATTTTTTGATAAAATACAAATTTTTTGAAAATTTTCGATGTCGAATCTAGATTGCCAGGACTATACAAAAGAGTGAAATTTCGATCCAGGTAAGTCGATATGCATTTATATAGGTCTTTTATGATTGGTCCCAGTCAAAATAAGCCAAAAATTATCATAATTTGACATTTTTTGATAAAATACAAATTTTTTGAAAATTTTCGATGTCGAATCTAGAGTGCCAGGACTATACAAAAGAGTGAAATTTTGATCCAGGTAAGTCGATATGCATATATATAGGTCTTTTATGATTGGTCCCAGTCTAAATAAGCCAAAAATGATCATAAGTTGACATTTTTTGATAAAATACAAATTTTTTGAAAATTTTCGAAGTCGAATCTAGAGTGCCAGGACTATACAAAAGAGTGAAATTTTGATCCAGGTAAGTCGATATGCATATATATAGGTCTTTTATGATTGGTCCCAGTCTAAATAAGCCAAAAATGATCATAATTTGACATTTTTGATAAAATACAAATTTTTTGAAAATTTTCGATGTCGAATCTAGAGTGCCAGGACTATACAAAAGAGTGAAATTTTGATCCAGGTAAGTCGATATGCATATATATAGGTCTTTTATGATTGGTCCCAGTCTAAATAAGCCAAAAATGATCATAATTTGACATTTTTTGATAAAATACAAATTTTTTGAAAATTTTCGATGTCGAATCTAGAGTGCCAGGACTATACAAAAGAGTGAAATTTTGATCCAGGTAAGTCGATATGCATATATATAGGTCTTTTATGATTGGTCCCAGTCTAAATAAGCCAAAAATGATCATAATTTGACATTTTTTGATAAAATACAAATTTTTTGAAAATTTTCGATGTCGAATCTAGAGTGCCAGGACTATACAAAAGAGTGAAATTTTGATCCAGGTAAGTCGATATGCATATATATAGGTCTTTTATGATTGGTCCCAGTCTAAATAAGCCAAAAATGATCATAATTTGACATTTTTTGATAAAATACAAATTTTTTGAAAATTTTCGATGTCGAATCTAGATTGCCAGGACTATACAAAAGAGTGAAATTTCGATCCAGGTAAGTCGATATGCATTTATATAGGTCTTTTTTGATTGGTCCCAGTCAAAATAAGCCAAAAATTATCATAATTTGACATTTTTTGATAAAATACAAATTTTTTGAAAATTTTCGATGTCGAATCTAGATTGCCAGGACTATACAAAAGAGTGAAATTTCGATCCAGGTAAGTCGATATGCATTTATATAGGTCTTTTATGATTGGTCCCAGTCAAAATAAGCCAAAAATGATCATAATTTGACATTTTTTGATAAAATACAAATTTTTTGAAAATTTTCCATGTCGAATCTAGAGTGCCAGGACTATACAAAAGAGTGAAATTTTGATCCAGGTAAGTCGATATGCATATATATAGGTCTTTTATGATTGGTCCCAGTCTAAATAAGCCAAAAATGATCATAATTTGACATTTTTTGATAAAATACAAATTTTTTTAAAATTTTCGATGTCGAATCTAGAGTGCCAGGACTATACAAAAGAGTGAAATTTTGATCCAGGTAAGTCGATATGCATATATATAGGTCTTTTATGATTGGTCCCAGTCTAAATAAGCCAAAAATGATCATAATTTGACATTTTTTGATAAAATACAAATTTTTTGAAAATTTTCGATGTCGAATCTAGATTGCCAGGACTATACAAAAGAGTGAAATTTCGATCCAGGTAAGTCGATATGCATTTATATAGGTCTTTTATGATTGGTCCCAGTCAAAATAAGCCAAAAATTATCATAATTTGACATTTTTTGATAAAATACAAATTTTTTGAAAATTTTCGATGTCGAATCTAGAGTGCCAGGACTATACAAAAGAGTGAAATTTTGATCCAGGTAAGTCGATATGCATATATATAGGTCTTTTATGCTTGGTCCCAGTCTAAATAAGCCAAAAATGATCATAATTTGACATTTTTTGATAAAATACAAATTTTTTGAAAATTTTCGATGTCGAATCTAGATTGCCAGGACTATACAAAAGAGTGAAATTTCGATCCAGGTAAGTCGATATGCATTTATATAGGTCTTTTATGATTGGTCCCAGTCAAAATAAGCCAAAAATTATCATAATTTGACATTTTTTGATAAAATACAAATTTTTTGAAAATTTTCGATGTCGAATCTAGAGTGCCAGGACTATACAAAAGAGTGAAATTTTGATCCAGGTAAGTCGATATGCATATATATAGGTCTTTTATGATTGGTCCCAGTCTAAATAAGCCAAAAATGATCATAATTTGACATTTTTTGATAAAATACAAATTTTTTGAAAATTTTCGAAGTCGAATCTAGAGTGCCAGGACTATACAAAAGAGTGAAATTTTGATCTAGGTAAGTCGATATGCATATATATAGGTCTTTTATGATTGGTCCCAGTCTAAATAAGCCAAAAATGATCATAATTTGACATGTTTTGATAAAATACAAATTTTTTGAAAATTTTCGATGTCGAATCTAGATTGCCAGGACTATACAAAAGAGTGAAATTTCGATCCAGGTAAGTCGATATGCATTTATATAGGTCTTTTATGATTGGTCCCAGTCTAAATAAGCCAAAAATGATCATAATTTGACATTTTTTGATAAAATACAAATTTTTTGAAAATTTTCGATGTCGAATCTAGAGTGCCAGGACTATACAAAAGAGTGAAATTTTGATCCAGGTAAGTCGATATGCATATATATAGGTCTTTTATGATTGGTCCCAGTCTAAATAAGCCAAAAATGATCATAATTTGACATTTTTTGATAAAATACAAATTTTTTGAAAATTTTCGATGTCGAATCTAGAGTGCCAGGACTATACAAAAGAGTGAAATTTTGATCCAGGTAAGTCGATATGCATATATATAGGTCTTTTATGATTGGTCCCAGTCTAAATAAGCCAAAAATGATCATAATTTGACATTTTTTGATAAAATACAAATTTTTTGAAAATTTTCGATGTCGAATCTAGAGTGCCAGGACTATACAAAAGAGTGAAATTTTGATCCAGGTAAGTCGATATGCATATATATAGGTCTTTTATGATTGGTCCCAGTCTAAATAAGCCAAAAATGATCATAATTTGACATTTTTTGATAAAATACAAATTTTTTGAAAATTTTCGATGTCGAATCTAGATTGCCAGGACTATACAAAAGAGTGAAATTTCGATCCAGGTAAGTCGATATGCATTTATATAGGTCTTTTTTGATTGGTCCCAGTCAAAATAAGCCAAAAATTATCATAATTTGACATTTTTTGATAAAATACAAATTTTTTGAAAATTTTCGATGTCGAATCTAGAGTGCCAGGACTATACAAAAGAGTGAAATTTCGATCCAGGTAAGTCGATATGCATTTATATAGGTCTTTTATGATTGGTCCCAGTCAAAATAAGCCAAAAATGATCATAATTTGACATTTTTTGATAAAATACAAATTTTTTGAAAATTTTCCATGTCGAATCTAGAGTGCCAGGACTATACAAAAGAGTGAAATTTTGATCCAGGTAAGTCGATATGCATATATATAGGTCTTTTATGATTGGTCCCAGTCTAAATAAGCCAAAAATGATCATAATTTGACATTTTTTGATAAAATACAAATTTTTTTAAAATTTTCGATGTCGAATCTAGAGTGCCAGGACTATACAAAAGAGTGAAATTTTGATCCAGGTAAGTCGATATGCATATATATAGGTCTTTTATGATTGGTCCCAGTCTAAATAAGCCAAAAATGATCATAATTTGACATTTTTTGATAAAATACAAATTTTTTGAAAATTTTCGATGTCGAATCTAGATTGCCAGGACTATACAAAAGAGTGAAATTTCGATCCAGGTAAGTCGATATGCATTTATATAGGTCTTTTATGATTGGTCCCAGTCAAAATAAGCCAAAAATTATCATAATTTGACATTTTTTGATAAAATACAAATTTTTTGAAAATTTTCGATGTCGAATCTAGAGTGCCAGGACTATACAAAAGAGTGAAATTTTGATCCAGGTAAGTCGATATGCATATATATAGGTCTTTTATGCTTGGTCCCAGTCTAAATAAGCCAAAAATGATCATAATTTGACATTTTTTGATAAAATACAAATTTTTTGAAAATTTTCGATGTCGAATCTAGATTGCCAGGACTATACAAAAGAGTGAAATTTCGATCCAGGTAAGTCGATATGCATTTATATAGGTCTTTTATGATTGGTCCCAGTCAAAATAAGCCAAAAATTATCATAATTTGACATTTTTTGATAAAATACAAATTTTTTGAAAATTTTCGATGTCGAATCTAGAGTGCCAGGACTATACAAAAGAGTGAAATTTTGATCCAGGTAAGTCGATATGCATATATATAGGTCTTTTATGATTGGTCCCAGTCTAAATAAGCCAAAAATGATCATAATTTGACATTTTTTGATAAAATACAAATTTTTTGAAAATTTTCGAAGTCGAATCTAGAGTGCCAGGACTATACAAAAGAGTGAAATTTTGATCTAGGTAAGTCGATATGCATATATATAGGTCTTTTATGATTGGTCCCAGTCTAAATAAGCCAAAAATGATCATAATTTGACATGTTTTGATAAAAAACAAATTTTTTGAAAATTTTCGATGTCGAATCTAGATTGCCAGGACTATACAAAAGAGTGAAATTTCGATCCAGGTAAGTCGATATGCATTTATATAGGTCTTTTATGATTGGTCCCAGTCTAAATAAGCCAAAAATGATCATAATTTGACATTTTTTGATAAAATACAAATTTTTTGAAAATTTTCGATGTCGAATCTAGAGTGCCAGGACTATACAAAAGAGTGAAATTTTGATCCAGGTAAGTCGATATGCATATATATAGGTCTTTTATGATTGGTCCCAGTCTAAATAAGCCAAAAATGATCATAATTTGACATTTTTTGATAAAATACAAATTTTTTGAAAATTTTCGATGTCGAATCTAGAGTGCCAGGACTATACAAAAGAGTGAAATTTTGATCCAGGTAAGTCGATATGCATATATATAGGTCTTTTATGATTGGTCCCAGTCTAAATAAGCCAAAAATGATCATAATTTGACATTTTTGATAAAATACAAATTTTTTGAAAATTTTCGATGTCGAATCTAGAGTGCCAGGACTATACAAAAGAGTGAAATTTTGATCCAGGTAAGTCGATATGCATATATATAGGTCTTTTATGATTGGTCCCAGTCTAAATAAGCCAAAAATGATCATAATTTGACATTTTTTGATAAAATACAAATTTTTTGAAAATTTTCGATGTCGAATCTAGAGTGCCAGGACTATACAAAAGAGTGAAATTTTGATCCAGGTAAGTCGATATGCATATATATAGGTCTTTTATGATTGGTCCCAGTCTAAATAAGCCAAAAATGATCATAATTTGACATTTTTTGATAAAATACAAATTTTTTGAAAATTTTCGATGTCGAATCTAGAGAGCCAGGACTATACAAAAGAGTGAAATTTTGATCCAGGTAAGTCGATATGCATATATATAGGTCTTTTATGATTGGTCCCAGTCTAAATAAGCCAAAAATGATCATAATTTGACATTTTTTGATAAAATACAAATTTTTTGAAAATTTTCGAAGTCGAATCTAGAGTGCCAGGACTATACAAAAGAGTGAAATTTTGATCCAGGTAAGTCGATATGCATATATATAGGTCTTTTATGATTGGTCCCAGTCTAAATAAGCCAAAAATGATCATAATTTGACATTTTTTGATAAAATACAAATTTTTTGAAAATTTTCGATGTCGAATCTAGAGTGCCAGGACTATACAAAAGAGTGAAATTTTGATCCAGGTAAATCGATATGCATATATATAGGTCTTTTATGATTGGTCCCAGTCTAAATAAGCCAAAAATGATCATAATTTGACATTTTTTGATAAAATACAAATTTTTTGAAAATTTTCGATGTCGAATCTAGAGTGCCAGGACTGTACAAAAGAGTGAAATTTTGATCCAGGTAAGTCGATATGCATATATATAGGTCTTTTATGATTGGTCCCAGTCTAAATAAGCCAAAAATGATCATAATTGGACATTTTTTGATAAAATACAAATTTTTTGAAAATTTTCGATGTCGAATCTAGAGTGCCAGGACTATACAAAAGAGTGAAATTTTGATCCAGGTAAGTCGATATGCATATATATAGGTCTTTTATGATTGGTCCCAGTCTAAATAAGCCAAAAATGATCATAATTTGACATTTTTTGATAAAATACAAATTTTTTGAAAATTTTCGAAGTCGAATCTAGAGTGCCAGGACTATACAAAAGAGTGAAATTTTGATCTAGGTAAGTCGATATGCATATATATAGGTCTTTTATGATTGGTCCCAGTCTAAATAAGCCAAAAATGATCATAATTTGACATGTTTTGATAAAAAACAAATTTTTTGAAAATTTTCGATGTCGAATCTAGATTGCCAGGACTATACAAAAGAGTGAAATTTCGATCCAGGTAAGTCGATATGCATTTATATAGGTCTTTTATGATTGGTCCCAGTCTAAATAAGCCAAAAATGATCATAATTTGACATTTTTTGATAAAATACAAATTTTTTGAAAATTTTCGATGTCGAATCTAGAGTGCCAGGACTATACAAAAGAGTGAAATTTTGATCCAGGTAAGTCGATATGCATATATATAGGTCTTTTATGATTGGTCCCAGTCTAAATAAGCCAAAAATGATCATAATTTGACATTTTTTGATAAAATACAAATTTTTTGAAAATTTTCGATGTCGAATCTAGAGTGCCAGGACTATACAAAAGAGTGAAATTTTGATCCAGGTAAGTCGATATGCATATATATAGGTCTTTTATGATTGGTCCCAGTCTAAATAAGCCAAAAATGATCATAATTTGACATTTTTGATAAAATACAAATTTTTTGAAAATTTTCGATGTCGAATCTAGAGTGCCAGGACTATACAAAAGAGTGAAATTTTGATCCAGGTAAGTCGATATGCATATATATAGGTCTTTTATGATTGGTCCCAGTCTAAATAAGCCAAAAATGATCATAATTTGACATTTTTTGATAAAATACAAATTTTTTGAAAATTTTCGATGTCGAATCTAGATTGCCAGGACTATACAAAAGAGTGAAATTTCGATCCAGGTAAGTCGATATGCATTTATATAGGTCTTTTTTGATTGGTCCCAGTCAAAATAAGCCAAAAATTATCATAATTTGACATTTTTTGATAAAATACAAATTTTTTGAAAATTTTCGATGTCGAATCTAGATTGCCAGGACTATACAAAAGAGTGAAATTTCGATCCAGGTAAGTCGATATGCATTTATATAGGTCTTTTATGATTGGTCCCAGTCAAAATAAGCCAAAAATGATCATAATTTGACATTTTTTGATAAAATACAAATTTTTTGAAAATTTTCGATGTCGAATCTAGAGTGCCAGGACTATACAAAAGAGTGAAATTTTGATCCAGGTAAGTCGATATGCATATATATAGGTCTTTTATGATTGGTCCCAGTCTAAATAAGCCAAAAATGATCATAATTTGACATTTTTTGATAAAATACAAATTTTTTTAAAATTTTCGATGTCGAATCTAGAGTGCCAGGACTATACAAAAGAGTGAAATTTTGATCCAGGTAAGTCGATATGCATATATATAGGTCTTTTATGATTGGTCCCAGTCTAAATAAGCCAAAAATGATCATAATTTGACATTTTTTGATAAAATACAAATTTTTTGAAAATTTTCGATGTCGAATCTAGATTGCCAGGACTATACAAAAGAGTGAAATTTCGATCCAGGTAAGTCGATATGCATTTATATAGGTCTTTTATGATTGGTCCCAGTCAAAATAAGCCAAAAATTATCATAATTTGACATTTTTTGATAAAATACAAATTTTTTGAAAATTTTCGATGTCGAATCTAGAGTGCCAGGACTATACAAAAGAGTGAAATTTTGATCCAGGTAAGTCGATATGCATATATATAGGTCTTTTATGCTTGGTCCCAGTCAAAATAAGCCAAAAATGATCATAATTTGACATTTTTTGATAAAATACAAATTTTTTGAAAATTTTCGATGTCGAATCTAGATTGCCAGGACTATACAAAAGAGTGAAATTTCGATCCAGGTAAGTCGATATGCATTTATATAGGTCTTTTATGATTGGTCCCAGTCAAAATAAGCCAAAAATTATCATAATTTGACATTTTTTGATAAAATACAAATTTTTTGAAAATTTTCGATGTCGAATCTAGAGTGCCAGGACTATACAAAAGAGTGAAATTTTGATCCAGGTAAGTCGATATGCATATATATAGGTCTTTTATGATTGGTCCCAGTCTAAATAAGCCAAAAATGATCATAATTTGACATTTTTTGATAAAATACAAATTTTTTGAAAATTTTCGAAGTCGAATCTAGAGTGCCAGGACTATACAAAAGAGTGAAATTTTGATCTAGGTAAGTCGATATGCATATATATAGGTCTTTTATGATTGGTCCCAGTCTAAATAAGCCAAAAATGATCATAATTTGACATGTTTTGATAAAAAACAAATTTTTTGAAAATTTTCGATGTCGAATCTAGATTGCCAGGACTATACAAAAGAGTGAAATTTCGATCCAGGTAAGTCGATATGCATTTATATAGGTCTTTTATGATTGGTCCCAGTCTAAATAAGCCAAAAATGATCATAATTTGACATTTTTTGATAAAATACAAATTTTTTGAAAATTTTCGATGTCGAATCTAGAGTGCCAGGACTATACAAAAGAGTGAAATTTTGATCCAGGTAAGTCGATATGCATATATATAGGTCTTTTATGATTGGTCCCAGTCTAAATAAGCCAAAAATGATCATAATTTGACATTTTTTGATAAAATACAAATTTTTTGAAAATTTTCGATGTCGAATCTAGAGTGCCAGGACTATACAAAAGAGTGAAATTTTGATCCAGGTAAGTCGATATGCATATATATAGGTCTTTTATGATTGGTCCCAGTCTAAATAAGCCAAAAATGATCATAATTTGACATTTTTGATAAAATACAAATTTTTTGAAAATTTTCGATGTCGAATCTAGAGTGCCAGGACTATACAAAAGAGTGAAATTTTGATCCAGGTAAGTCGATATGCATATATATAGGTCTTTTATGATTGGTCCCAGTCTAAATAAGCCAAAAATGATCATAATTTGACATTTTTTGATAAAATACAAATTTTTTGAAAATTTTCGATGTCGAATCTAGAGTGCCAGGACTATACAAAAGAGTGAAATTTTGATCCAGGTAAGTCGATATGCATATATATAGGTCTTTTATGATTGGTCCCAGTCTAAATAAGCCAAAAATGATCATAATTTGACATTTTTTGATAAAATACAAATTTTTTGAAAATTTTCGATGTCGAATCTAGAGTGCCAGGACTATACAAAAGAGTGAAATTTTGATCCAGGTAAGTCGATATGCATATATATAGGTCTTTTATGATTGGTCCCAGTCTAAATAAGCCAAAAATGATCATAATTTGACATTTTTTGATAAAATACAAATTTGTTGAAAATTTTCGAAGTCGAATCTAGAGTGCCAGGACTATACAAAAGAGTGAAATTTTGATCCAGGTAAGTCGATATGCATATATACAGGTCTTTTATGATTGGTCCCAGTCTAAATAAGCCAAAAATGATCATAATTTGACATTTTTTGATAAAATACAAATTTTTTGAAAATTTTCGATGTCGAATCTAGAGTGCCAGGACTATACAAAAGAGTGAAATTTTGATCCAGGTAAATCGATATGCATATATATAGGTCTTTTATGATTGGTCCCAGTCTAAATAAGCCAAAAATGATCATAATTTGACATTTTTTGATAAAATACAAATTTTTTGAAAATTTTCGATGTCGAATCTAGAGTGCCAGGACTGTACAAAAGAGTGAAATTTTGATCCAGGTAAGTCGATATGCATATATATAGGTCTTTTATGATTGGTCCCAGTCTAAATAAGCCAAAAATGATCATAATTGGACATTTTTTGATAAAATACAAATTTTTTGAAAATTTTCGATGTCGAATCTAGAGTGCCAGGACTATACAAAAGAGTGAAATTTTGATCCAGGTAAGTCGATATGCATATATATAGGTCTTTTATGATTGGTCCCAGTCTAAATAAGCCAAAAATGATCATAATTTGACATTTTTTGATAAAATACAAATTTTTTGAAAATTTTCGAAGTCGAATCTAGAGTGCCAGGACTATACAAAAGAGTGAAATTTTGATCTAGGTAAGTCGATATGCATATATATAGGTCTTTTATGATTGGTCCCAGTCTAAATAAGCCAAAAATGATCATAATTTGACATGTTTTGATAAAAAACAAATTTTTTGAAAATTTTCGATGTCGAATCTAGATTGCCAGGACTATACAAAAGAGTGAAATTTCGATCCAGGTAAGTCGATATGCATTTATATAGGTCTTTTATGATTGGTCCCAGTCTAAATAAGCCAAAAATGATCATAATTTGACATTTTTTGATAAAATACAAATTTTTTGAAAATTTTCGATGTCGAATCTAGAGTGCCAGGACTATACAAAAGAGTGAAATTTTGATCCAGGTAAGTCGATATGCATATATATAGGTCTTTTATGATTGGTCCCAGTCTAAATAAGCCAAAAATGATCATAATTTGACATTTTTTGATAAAATACAAATTTTTTGAAAATTTTCGATGTCGAATCTAGAGTGCCAGGACTATACAAAAGAGTGAAATTTTGATCCAGGTAAGTCGATATGCATATATATAGGTCTTTTATGATTGGTCCCAGTCTAAATAAGCCAAAAATGATCATAATTTGACATTTTTGATAAAATACAAATTTTTTGAAAATTTTCGATGTCGAATCTAGAGTGCCAGGACTATACAAAAGAGTGAAATTTTGATCCAGGTAAGTCGATATGCATATATATAGGTCTTTTATGATTGGTCCCAGTCTAAATAAGCCAAAAATGATCATAATTTGACATTTTTTGATAAAATACAAATTTTTTGAAAATTTTCGATGTCGAATCTAGAGTGCCAGGACTATACAAAAGAGTGAAATTTTGATCCAGGTAAGTCGATATGCATATATATAGGTCTTTTATGATTGGTCCCAGTCTAAATAAGCCAAAAATGATCATAATTTGACATTTTTTGATAAAATACAAATTTTTTGAAAATTTTCGATGTCGAATCTAGAGTGCCAGGACTATACAAAAGAGTGAAATTTTGATCCAGGTAAGTCGATATGCATATATATAGGTCTTTTATGATTGGTCCCAGTCTAAATAAGCCAAAAATGATCATAATTTGACATTTTTTGATAAAATACAAATTTTTTGAAAATTTTCGAAGTCGAATCTAGAGTGCCAGGACTATACAAAAGAGTGAAATTTTGATCCAGGTAAGTCGATATGCATATATATAGGTCTTTTATGATTGGTCCCAGTCTAAATAAGCCAAAAATGATCATAATTTGACATTTTTTGATAAAATACAAATTTTTTGAAAATTTTCGATGTCGAATCTAGAGTGCCAGGACTATACAAAAGAGTGAAATTTTGATCCAGGTAAGTCGATATGCATATATATAGGTCTTTTATGATTGGTCCCAGTCTAAATAAGCCAAAAATGATCATAATTTGACATTTTTTGATAAAATACAAATTTTTTGAAAATTTTCGATGTCGAATCTAGAGTGCCAGGACTATACAAAAGAGTGAAATTTTGATCCAGGTAAGTCGATATGCATATATATAGGTCTTTTATGATTGGTCCCAGTCTAAATAAGCCAAAAATGATCATAATTTGACATTTTTTGATAAAATACAAATTTTTTGTAAATTTTCGATGTCGAATCTAGAGTGCCAGGACTATACAAAAGAGTGAAATTTTGATCCAGGTAAATCGATATGCATATATATAGGTCTTTTATGATTGGTCCCAGTCTAAATAAGCCAAAAATGATCATAATTTGACATTTTTTGATAAAATACAAATTTTTTGAAAATTTTCGATGTCGAATCTAGAGTGCCAGGACTGTACAAAAGAGTGAAATTTTGATCCTGGTAAGTCGATATGCATATATATAGGTCTTTTATGATTGGTCCCAGTCTAAATAAGCCAAAAATGATCATAATTTGACATTTTTTGATAAAATACAAATTTTTTGAAAATTTTCGATGTCGAATCTAGAGTGCCAGGACTATACAAAAGAGTGAAATTTTGATCCAGGTAAGTCGATATGCATATATATAGGTCTTTTATGATTGGTCCCAGTCTAAATAAGCCAAAAATGATCATAATTTGACATTTTTTGATAAAATACAAATTTTTTGAAAATTTTCGATGTCGAATCTAGAGTGCCAGGACTATACAAAAGAGTGAAATTTTGATCCAGGTAAGTCGATATGCATATATATAGGTCTTTTATGATTGGTCCCAGTCTAAATAAGCCAAAAATGATCATAATTTGACATTTTTGATAAAATACAAATTTTTTGAAAATTTTCGATGTCGAATCTAGAGTGCCAGGACTATACAAAAGAGTGAAATTTTGATCCAGGTAAGTCGATATGCATATATATAGGTCTTTTATGATTGGTCCCAGTCTAAATAAGCCAAAAATGATCATAATTTGACATTTTTTGATAAAATACAAATTTTTTGAAAATTTTCGATGTCGAATCTAGAGTGCCAGGACTATACAAAAGAGTGAAATTTTGATCCAGGTAAGTCGATATGCATATATATAGGTCTTTTATGATTGGTCCCAGTCTAAATAAGCCAAAAATGATCATAATTTGACATTTTTTGATAAAATACAAATTTTTTGAAAATTTTCGATGTCGAATCTAGAGTGCCAGGACTATACAAAAGAGTGAAATTTTGATCCAGGTAAGTCGATATGCATATATATAGGTCTTTTATGATTGGTCCCAGTCTAAATAAGCCAAAAATGATCATAATTTGACATTTTTTGATAAAATACAAATTTTTTGAAAATTTTCGAAGTCGAATCTAGAGTGCCAGGACTATACAAAAGAGTGAAATTTTGATCCAGGTAAGTCGATATGCATATATATAGGTCTTTTATGATTGGTCCCAGTCTAAATAAGCCAAAAATGATCATAATTTGACATTTTTTGATAAAATACAAATTTTTTGAAAATTTTCGATGTCGAATCTAGAGTGCCAGGACTATACAAAAGAGTGAAATTTTGATCCAGGTAAGTCGATATGCATATATATAGGTCTTTTATGATTGGTCCCAGTCTAAATAAGCCAAAAATGATCATAATTTGACATTTTTTGATAAAATACAAATTTTTTGAAAATTTTCGATGTCGAATCTAGAGTGCCAGGACTATACAAAAGAGTGAAATTTTGATCCAGGTAAGTCGATATGCATATATATAGGTCTTTTATGATTGGTCCCAGTCTAAATAAGCCAAAAATGATCATAATTTGACATTTTTTGATAAAATACAAATTTTTTGAAAATTTTCGATGTCGAATCTAGAGTGCCAGGACTATACAAAAGAGTGAAATTTTGATCCAGGTAAGTCGATATGCATATATATAGGTCTTTTATGATTGGTCCCAGTCTAAATAAGCCAAAAATGATCATAATTTGACATTTTTTGATAAAATACAAATTTTTTGAAAATTTTCGAAGTCGAATCTAGAGTGCCAGGACTATACAAAAGAGTGAAATTTTGATCCAGGTAAGTCGATATGCATATATATAGGTCTTTTATGATTGGTCCCAGTCTAAATAAGCCAAAAATGATCATAATTTGACATTTTTTGATAAAATACAAATTTTTTGAAAATTTTCGATGTCGAATCTAGAGTGCCAGGACTATACAAAAGAGTGAAATTTTGATCCAGGTAAATCGATATGCATATATATAGGTCTTTTATGATTGGTCCCAGTCTAAATAAGCCAAAAATGATCATAATTTGACATTTTTTGATAAAATACAAATTTTTTGAAAATTTTCGATGTCGAATCTAGAGTGCCAGGACTGTACAAAAGAGTGAAATTTTGATCCAGGTAAGTCGATATGCATATATATAGGTCTTTTATGATTGGTCCCAGTCTAAATAAGCCAAAAATGATCATAATTGGACATTTTTTGATAAAATACAAATTTTTTGAAAATTTTCGATGTCGAATCTAGAGTGCCAGGACTATACAAAAGAGTGAAATTTTGATCCAGGTAAGTCGATATGCATATATATAGGTCTTTTATGATTGGTCCCAGTCTAAATAAGCCAAAAATGATCATAATTTGACATTTTTTGATAAAATACAAATTTTTTGAAAATTTTCGAAGTCGAATCTAGAGTGCCAGGACTATACAAAAGAGTGAAATTTTGATCTAGGTAAGTCGATATGCATATATATAGGTCTTTTATGATTGGTCCCAGTCTAAATAAGCCAAAAATGATCATAATTTGACATATATTGATAAAAAACAAATTTTTTGAAAATTTTCGATGTCGAATCTAGATTGCCAGGACTATACAAAAGAGTGAAATTTCGATCCAGGTAAGTCGATATGCATTTATATAGGTCTTTTATGATTGGTCCCAGTCTAAATAAGCCAAAAATGATCATAATTTGACATTTTTTGATAAAATACAAATTTTTTGAAAATTTTCGATGTCGAATCTAGAGTGCCAGGACTATACAAAAGAGTGAAATTTTGATCCAGGTAAGTCTATATGCATATATATAGGTCTTTTATGATTGGTCCCAGTCTAAATAAGCCAAAAATGATCATAATTTGACATTTTTTGATAAAATACAAATTTTTTGAAAATTTTCGATGTCGAATCTAGAGTGCCAGGACTATACAAAAGAGTGAAATTTTGATCCAGGTAAATCGATATGCATATATATAGGTCTTTTATGATTGGTCCCAGTCTAAATAAGCCAAAAATGATCATAATTTGACATTTTTTGATAAAATACAAATTTTTTGAAAATTTTCGATGTCGAATCTAGAGTGCCAGGACTGTACAAAAGAGTGAAATTTTGATCCAGGTAAGTCGATATGCATATATATAGGTCTTTTATGATTGGTCCCAGTCTAAATAAGCCAAAAATGATCATAATTGGACATTTTTTGATAAAATACAAATTTTTTGAAAATTTTCGATGTCGAATCTAGAGTGCCAGGACTATACAAAAGAGTGAAATTTTGATCCAGGTAAGTCGATATGCATATATATAGGTCTTTTATGATTGGTCCCAGTCTAAATAAGCCAAAAATGATCATAATTTGACATTTTTTGATAAAATACAAATTTTTTGAAAATTTTCGAAGTCGAATCTAGAGTGCCAGGACTATACAAAAGAGTGAAATTTTGATCTAGGTAAGTCGATATGCATATATATAGGTCTTTTATGATTGGTCCCAGTCTAAATAAGCCAAAAATGATCATAATTTGACATATATTGATAAAAAACAAATTTTTTGAAAATTTTCGATGTCGAATCTAGATTGCCAGGACTATACAAAAGAGTGAAATTTCGATCCAGGTAAGTCGATATGCATTTATATAGGTCTTTTATGATTGGTCCCAGTCTAAATAAGCCAAAAATGATCATAATTTGACATTTTTTGATAAAATACAAATTTTTTGAAAATTTTCGATGTCGAATCTAGAGTGCCAGGACTATACAAAAGAGTGAAATTTTGATCCAGGTAAGTCTATATGCATATATATAGGTCTTTTATGATTGGTCCCAGTCTAAATAAGCCAAAAATGATCATAATTTGACATTTTTTGATAAAATACAAATTTTTTGAAAATTTTCGATGTCGAATCTAGAGTGCCAGGACTATACAAAAGAGTGAAATTTTGATCCAGGTAAGTCGATATGCATATATATAGGTCTTTTATGATTGGTCCCAGTCTAAATAAGCCAAAAATGATCATAATTTGACATTTTTGATAAAATACAAATTTTTTGAAAATTTTCGATGTCGAATCTAGAGTGCCAGGACTATACAAAAGAGTGAAATTTTGATCCAGGTAAGTCGATATGCATATATATAGGTCTTTTATGATTGGTCCCAGTCTAAATAAGCCAAAAATGATCATAATTTGACATTTTTTGATAAAATACAAATTTTTTGAAAATTTTCGATGTCGAATCTAGAGTGCCAGGACTATACAAAAGAGTGAAATTTTGATCCAGGTAAGTCGATATGCATATATATAGGTCTTTTATGATTGGTCCCAGTCTAAATAAGCCAAAAATGATCATAATTTGACATTTTTTGATAA
Organism: Chrysoperla carnea; assembly: GCF_905475395.1. Taxonomy (NCBI): domain Eukaryota; kingdom Metazoa; phylum Arthropoda; class Insecta; order Neuroptera; family Chrysopidae; genus Chrysoperla; species Chrysoperla carnea. The sequence goes on from NW_025408245.1 coordinate 77,664, forward strand.
AATACAAATTTTTTGAAAATTTTCGATGTCGAATCTAGAGTGCCAGGACTATACAAAAGAGTGAAATTTTGATCCAGGTAAGTCGATATGCATATATATAGGTCTTTTATGATTGGTCCCAGTCTAAATAAGCCAAAAATGATCATAATTTGACATTTTTTGATAAAATAAAAATTTTTTGAAAATTTTCGAAGTCGAATCTAGAGTGCCAGGACTATACAAAAGAGTGAAATTTTGATCCAGGTAAGTCGATATGCATATATATAGGTCTTTTATGATTGGTGCCAGTCTAAATAAGCCAAAAATGATCATAATTTGACATTTTTTGATAAAATACAAATTTTTTGAAAATTTTCGATGTCGAATCTAGAGTGCCAGGACTATACAAAAGAGTGAAATTTTGATCCAGGTAAGTCGATATGCATATATATAGGTCTTTTATGATTGGTCCCAGTCTAAATAAGCCAAAAATGATCATAATTTGACATTTTTTGATAAAATACAAATTTTTTGAAAATTTTCGATGTCGAATCTAGAGTGCCAGGACTGTACAAAAGAGTGAAATTTTGATCCAGGTAAGTCGATATGCATATATATAGGTCTTTTATGATTGGTCCCAGTCTAAATAAGCCAAAAATGATCATAATTTGACATTTTTTGATAAAATACAAATTTTTTGAAAATTTTCGATGTCGAATCTAGAGTGCCAGGACTATACAAAAGAGTGAAATTTTGATCCAGGTAAGTCGATATGCATATATATAGGTCTTTTATGATTGGTCCCAGTCTAAATAAGCCAAAAATGATCATAATTGGACATTTTTTGATAAAATACAAATTTTTTGAAAATTTTCGAAGTCGAATCTAGAGTGCCAGGACTATACAAAAGAGTGAAATTTTGATCCAGGTAAGTCGATATGCATATATATAGGTCTTTTATGATTGGTCCCAGTCTAAATAAGCCAAAAATGATCATAATTTGACATTTTTTGATAAAATACAAATTTTTTGAAAATTTTCGATGTCGAATCTAGAGTGCCAGGACTATACAAAAGAGTGAAATTTTGATCCAGGTAAATCGATATGCATATATATAGGTCTTTTATGATTGGTCCCAGTCTAAATAAGCCAAAAATGATCATAATTTGACATTTTTTGATAAAATACAAATTTTTTGAAAATTTTCGATGTCGAATCTAGAGTGCCAGGACTGTACAAAAGAGTGAAATTTTGATCCAGGTAAGTCGATATGCATATATATAGGTCTTTTATGATTGGTCCCAGTCTAAATAAGCCAAAAATGATCATAATTGGACATTTTTTGATAAAATACAAATTTTTTGAAAATTTTCGATGTCGAATCTAGAGTGCCAGGACTATACAAAAGAGTGAAATTTTGATCCAGGTAAGTCGATATGCATATATATAGGTCTTTTATGATTGGTCCCAGTCTAAATAAGCCAAAAATGATCATAATTTGACATTTTTTGATAAAATACAAATTTTTTGAAAATTTTCGAAGTCGAATCTAGAGTGCCAGGACTATACAAAAGAGTGAAATTTTGATCTAGGTAAGTCGATATGCATATATATAGGTCTTTTATGATTGGTCCCAGTCTAAATAAGCCAAAAATGATCATAATTTGACATATATTGATAAAAAACAAATTTTTTGAAAATTTTCGATGTCGAATCTAGATTGCCAGGACTATACAAAAGAGTGAAATTTCGATCCAGGTAAGTCGATATGCATTTATATAGGTCTTTTATGATTGGTCCCAGTCTAAATAAGCCAAAAATGATCATAATTTGACATTTTTTGATAAAATACAAATTTTTTGAAAATTTTCGATGTCGAATCTAGAGTGCCAGGACTATACAAAAGAGTGAAATTTTGATCCAGGTAAGTCTATATGCATATATATAGGTCTTTTATGATTGGTCCCAGTCTAAATAAGCCAAAAATGATCATAATTTGACATTTTTTGATAAAATACAAATTTTTTGAAAATTTTCGATGTCGAATCTAGAGTGCCAGGACTATACAAAAGAGTGAAATTTTGATCCAGGTAAGTCGATATGCATATATATAGGTCTTTTATGATTGGTCCCAGTCTAAATAAGCCAAAAATGATCATAATTTGACATTTTTGATAAAATACAAATTTTTTGAAAATTTTCGATGTCGAATCTAGAGTGCCAGGACTATACAAAAGAGTGAAATTTTGATCCAGGTAAGTCGATATGCATATATATAGGTCTTTTATGATTGGTCCCAGTCTAAATAAGCCAAAAATGATCATAATTTGACATTTTTTGATAAAATACAAATTTTTTGAAAATTTTCGATGTCGAATCTAGAGTGCCAGGACTATACAAAAGAGTGAAATTTTGATCCAGGTAAGTCGATATGCATATATATAGGTCTTTTATGATTGGTCCCAGTCTAAATAAGCCAAAAATGATCATAATTTGACATTTTTTGATAAAATACAAATTTTTTGAAAATTTTCGAAGTCGAATCTAGAGTGCCAGGACTATACAAAAGAGTGAAATTTTGATCCAGGTAAGTCGATATGCATATATATAGGTCTTTTATGATTGGTCCCAGTCTAAATAAGCCAAAAATGATCATAATTTGACATTTTTTGATAAAATACAAATTTTTTGAAAATTTTCGATGTCGAATCTAAAGTGCCAGGACTATGCAAAAGAGTGAAATTTTGATCCAGGTAAGTCGATATGCATATATATAGGGCTTTTATGATTGGTCCCAGTCTAAATAAGCCAAAAATGATCATAATTTGACATTTTTTGATAAAATACAAATTTTTTGAAAATTTTCGATGTCGAATCTAGAGTGCCAGGACTATACAAAAGAGTGAAATTTTGATCCAGGTAAGTCGATATGCATATATATAGGTCTTTTATGATTGGTCCCAGTCTAAATAAGCCAAAAATGATCATAATTTGACATTTTTTGATAAAATACAAATTTTTTGAAAATTTTCGATGTCGAATCTAGAGTGCCAGGACTATACAAAAGAGTGAAATTTTGATCCAGGTAAGTCGATATGCATATATATAGGTCTTTTATGATTGGTCCCAGTCTAAATAAGCCAAAAATGATCATAATTTGACATTTTTTGATAAAATACAAATTTTTTGAAAATTTTCGATGTCGAATCTAGAGTGCCAGGACTGTACAAAAGAGTGAAATTTTGATCCAGGTAAGTCGATATGCATATATATAGGTCTTTTATGATTGGTCCGAGTCTAAATAAGCCAAAAATGATCATAATTTGACATTTTTTGATAAAATACAAATTTTTTGAAAATTTTCGATGTCGAATCTAGAGTGCCAGGACTATACAAAAGAGTGAAATTTTGATCCAGGTAAGTCGATATGCATATATATAGGTCTTTTATGATTGGTCCCAGTCTAAATAAGCCAAAAATGATCATAATTGGACATTTTTTGATAAAATACAAATTTTTTGAAAATTTTCGATGTCGAATCTAGAGTGCCAGGACTATTCAAAAGAGTAAAATTTTGATCCAGGTAAGTCGATATGCATATATATAGGTCTTTTATGATTGGTCCCAGTCTAAATAAGCCAAAAATGATCATAATTTGACATTTTTTGATAAAATACAAATTTTTTGAAAATTTTCGATGTCGAATCTAGAGAGCCAGGACTATACAAAAGAGTGAAATTTTGATCCAGGTAAGTCGATATGCATATATATAGGTCTTTTATGCTTGGTCCCAGTCTAAATAAGCCAAAAATGATCATAATTTGACATTTTTTGATAAAATACAAATTTTTTGAAAATTTTCGATGTCGAATCTAGATTGTCAGGACTATACAAAAGAGTGAAATTTCGATCCAGGTAAGTCGATATGCATTTATGTAGGTCTTTTATGATTGGTCCCAGTCAAAATAAGCCAAAAATTATCATAATTTGACATTTTTTGATAAAATACAAATTTTTTGAAAATTTTCGATGTCGAATCTAGAGTGCCAGGACTATACAAAAGAGTGAAATTTTGATCCAGGTAAGTCGATATGCATATATATAGGTCTTTTATGATTGGTCCCAGTCTAAATAAGCCAAAAATGATCATAATTTGACATTTTTTGATAAAATACAAATTTTTTGAAAATTTTCGAAGTCGAATCTAGAGTGCCAGGACTATACAAAAGAGTGAAATTTTGATCTAGGTAAGTCGATATGCATATATATAGGTCTTTTATGATTGGTCCCAGTCTAAATAAGCCAAAAATGATCATAATTTGACATGTTTTGATAAAAAACAAATTTTTTGAAAATTTTCGATGTCGAATCTAGATTGCCAGGACTATACAAAAGAGTGAAATTTCGATCCAGGTAAGTCGATATGCATTTATATAGGTCTTTTATGATTGGTCCCAGTCTAAATAAGCCAAAAATGATCATAATTTGACATTTTTTGATAAAATACAAATTTTTTGAAAATTTTCGATGTCGAATCTAGAGTGCCAGGACTATACAAAAGAGTGAAATTTTGATCCAGGTAAGTCGATATGCATATATATAGGTCTTTTATGATTGGTCCCAGTCTAAATAAGCCAAAAATGATCATAATTTGACATTTTTTGATAAAATACAAATTTTTTGAAAATTTTCGATGTCGAATCTAGAGTGCCAGGACTATACAAAAGAGTGAAATTTTGATCCAGGTAAGTCGATATGCATATATATAGGTCTTTTATGATTGGTCCCAGTCTAAATAAGCCAAAAATGATCATAATTTGACATTTTTGATAAAATACAAATTTTTTGAAAATTTTCGATGTCGAATCTAGAGTGCCAGGACTATACAAAAGAGTGAAATTTTGATCCAGGTAAGTCGATATGCATATATATAGGTCTTTTATGATTGGTCCCAGTCTAAATAAGCCAAAAATGATCATAATTTGACATTTTTTGATAAAATACAAATTTTTTGAAAATTTTCGATGTCGAATCTAGAGTGCCAGGACTATACAAAAGAGTGAAATTTTGATCCAGGTAAGTCGATATGCATATATATAGGTCTTTTATGATTGGTCCCAGTCTAAATAAGCCAAAAATGATCATAATTTGACATTTTTTGATAAAATACAAATTTTTTGAAAATTTTCGATGTCGAATCTAGAGTGCCAGGACTATACAAAAGAGTGAAATTTTGATCCAGGTAAGTCGATATGCATATATATAGGTCTTTTATGATTGGTCCCAGTCTAAATAAGCCAAAAATGATCATAATTTGACATTTTTTGATAAAATACAAATTTTTTGAAAATTTTCGAAGTCGAATCTAGAGTGCCAGGACTATACAAAAGAGTGAAATTTTGATCCAGGTAAGTCGATATGCATATATATAGGTCTTTTATGATTGGTCCCAGTCTAAATAAGCCAAAAATGATCATAATTTGACATTTTTTGATAAAATACAAATTTTTTGAAAATTTTCGATGTCGAATCTAGAGTGCCAGGACTATACAAAAGAGTGAAATTTTGATCCAGGTAAATCGATATGCATATATATAGGTCTTTTATAATTGGTCCCAGTCTAAATAAGCCAAAAATGATCATAATTTGACATTTTTTGATAAAATACAAATTTTTTGAAAATTTTCGATGTCGAATCTAGAGTGCCAGGACTGTACAAAAGAGTGAAATTTTGATCCAGGTAAGTCGATATGCATATATATAGGTCTTTTATGATTGGTCCCAGTCTAAATAAGCCAAAAATGATCATAATTGGACATTTTTTGATAAAATACAAATTTTTTGAAAATTTTCGATGTCGAATCTAGAGTGCCAGGACTATACAAAAGAGTGAAATTTTGATCCAGGTAAGTCGATATGCATATATATAGGTCTTTTATGATTGGTCCCAGTCTAAATAAGCCAAAAATGATCATAATTTGACATTTTTTGATAAAATACAAATTTTTTGAAAATTTTCGAAGTCGAATCTAGAGTGCCAGGACTATACAAAAGAGTGAAATTTTGATCTAGGTAAGTCGATATGCATATATATAGGTCTTTTATGATTGGTCCCAGTCTAAATAAGCCAAAAATGATCATAATTTGACATGTTTTGATAAAAAACAAATTTTTTGAAAATTTTCGATGTCGAATCTAGATTGCCAGGACTATACAAAAGAGTGAAATTTCGATCCAGGTAAGTCGATATGCATTTATATAGGTCTTTTATGATTGGTCCCAGTCTAAATAAGCCAAAAATGATCATAATTTGACATTTTTTGATAAAATACAAATTTTTTGAAAATTTTCGATGTCGAATCTAGAGTGCCAGGACTATACAAAAGAGTGAAATTTTGATCCAGGTAAGTCGATATGCATATATATAGATCTTTTATGATTGGTCCCAGTCTAAATAAGCCAAAAATGATCATAATTTGACATTTTTTGATAAAATACAAATTTTTTGAAAATTTTCGATGTCGAATCTAGAGTGCCAGGACTATACAAAAGAGTGAAATTTTGATCCAGGTAAGTCGATATGCATATATATAGGTCTTTTATGATTGGTCCCAGTCTAAATAAGCCAAAAATGATCATAATTTGACATTTTTGATAAAATACAAATTTTTTGAAAATTTTCGATGTCGAATCTAGAGTGCCAGGACTATACAAAAGAGTGAAATTTTGATCCAGGTAAGTCGATATGCATATATATAGGTCTTTTATGATTGGTCCCAGTCTAAATAAGCCAAAAATGATCATAATTTGACATTTTTTGATAAAATACAAATTTTTTGAAAATTTTCGATGTCGAATCTAGAGTGCCAGGACTATACAAAAGAGTGAAATTTTGATCCAGGTAAGTCGATATGCATATATATAGGTCTTTTATGATTGGTCCCAGTCTAAATAAGCCAAAAATGATCATAATTTGACATTTTTTGATAAAATACAAATTTTTTGAAAATTTTCGATGTCGAATCTAGAGTGCCAGGACTATACAAAAGAGTGAAATTTTGATCCAGGTAAGTCGATATGCATATATATAGGTCTTTTATGATTGGTCCCAGTCTAAATAAGCCAAAAATGATCATAATTTGACATTTTTTGATAAAATACAAATTTTTTGAAAATTTTCGAAGTCGAATCTAGAGTGCCAGGACTATACAAAAGAGTGAAATTTTGATCCAGGTAAGTCGATATGCATATATATAGGTCTTTTATGATTGGTCCCAGTCTAAATAAGCCAAAAATGATCATAATTTGACATTTTTTGATAAAATACAAATTTTTTGAAAATTTTCGATGTCGAATCTAGAGTGCCAGGACTATACAAAAGAGTGAAATTTTGATCCAGGTAAGTCGATATGCATATATATAGGTCTTTTATGATTGGTCCCAGTCTAAATAAGCCAAAAATGATCATAATTTGACATTTTTTGATAAAATACAAATTTTTTGAAAATTTTCGATGTCGAATCTAGAGTGCCAGGACTGTACAAAAGAGTGAAATTTTGATCCAGGTAAGTCGATATGCATATATATAGGTCTTTTATGATTGGTCCGAGTCTAAATAAGCCAAAAATGATCATAATTTGACATTTTTTGATAAAATACAAATTTTTTGAAAATTTTCGATGTCGAATCTAGAGTGCCAGGACTATACAAAAGAGTGAAATTTTGATCCAGGTAAGTCGATATGCATATATATAGGTCTTTTATGATTGGTCCCAGTCTAAATAAGCCAAAAATGATCATAATTTGACATTTTTTGATAAAATACAAATTTTTTGAAAATTTTCGAAGTCGAATCTAGAGTGCCAGGACTATACAAAAGAGTGAAATTTTGATCCAGGTAAGTCGATATGCATATATATAGGTCTTTTATGATTGGTCCCAGTCTAAATAAGCCAAAAATGATCATAATTTGACATTTTTTGATAAAATACAAATTTTTTGAAAATTTTCGATGTCGAATCTAGAGTGCCAGGACTATACAAAAGAGTGAAATTTTGATCCAGGTAAATCGATATGCATATATATAGGTCTTTTATAATTGGTCCCAGTCTAAATAAGCCAAAAATGATCATAATTTGACATTTTTTGATAAAATACAAATTTTTTGAAAATTTTCGATGTCGAATCTAGAGTGCCAGGACTGTACAAAAGAGTGAAATTTTGATCCAGGTAAGTCGATATGCATATATATAGGTCTTTTATGATTGGTCCCAGTCTAAATAAGCCAAAAATGATCATAATTGGACATTTTTTGATAAAATACAAATTTTTTGAAAATTTTCGATGTCGAATCTAGAGTGCCAGGACTATACAAAAGAGTGAAATTTTGATCCAGGTAAGTCGATATGCATATATATAGGTCTTTTATGATTGGTCCCAGTCTAAATAAGCCAAAAATGATCATAATTTGACATTTTTTGATAAAATACAAATTTTTTGAAAATTTTCGAAGTCGAATCTAGAGTGCCAGGACTATACAAAAGAGTGAAATTTTGATCTAGGTAAGTCGATATGCATATATATAGGTCTTTTATGATTGGTCCCAGTCTAAATAAGCCAAAAATGATCATAATTTGACATGTTTTGATAAAAAACAAATTTTTTGAAAATTTTCGATGTCGAATCTAGATTGCCAGGACTATACAAAAGAGTGAAATTTCGATCCAGGTAAGTCGATATGCATTTATATAGGTCTTTTATGATTGGTCCCAGTCTAAATAAGCCAAAAATGATCATAATTTGACATTTTTTGATAAAATACAAATTTTTTGAAAATTTTCGATGTCGAATCTAGAGTGCCAGGACTATACAAAAGAGTGAAATTTTGATCCAGGTAAGTCGATATGCATATATATAGATCTTTTATGATTGGTCCCAGTCTAAATAAGCCAAAAATGATCATAATTTGACATTTTTTGATAAAATACAAATTTTTTGAAAATTTTCGATGTCGAATCTAGAGTGCCAGGACTATACAAAAGAGTGAAATTTTGATCCAGGTAAGTCGATATGCATATATATAGGTCTTTTATGATTGGTCCCAGTCTAAATAAGCCAAAAATGATCATAATTTGACATTTTTGATAAAATACAAATTTTTTGAAAATTTTCGATGTCGAATCTAGAGTGCCAGGACTATACAAAAGAGTGAAATTTTGATCCAGGTAAGTCGATATGCATATATATATAGGTCTTTTATGATTGGTCCCAGTCTAAATAAGCCAAAAATGATCATAATTTGACATTTTTTGATAAAATACAAATTTTTTGAAAATTTTCGATGTCGAATCTAGAGTGCCAGGACTATACAAAAGAGTGAAATTTTGATCCAGGTAAGTCGATATGCATATATATAGGTCTTTTATGATTGGTCCCAGTCTAAATAAGCCAAAAATGATCATAATTTGACATTTTTTGATAAAATACAAATTTTTTGAAAATTTTCGATGTCGAATCTAGAGTGCCAGGACTATACAAAAGAGTGAAATTTTGATCCAGGTAAGTCGATATGCATATATATAGGTCTTTTATGATTGGTCCCAGTCTAAATAAGCCAAAAATGATCATAATTTGACATTTTTTGATAAAATACAAATTTTTTGAAAATTTTCGATGTCGAATCTAGAGTGCCAGGACTGTACAAAAGAGTGAAATTTTGATCCAGGTAAGTCGATATGCATATATATAGGTCTTTTATGATTGGTCCCAGTCTAAATAAGCCAAAAATGATCATAATTGGACATTTTTTGATAAAATACAAATTTTTTGAAAATTTTCGATGTCGAATCTAGAGTGCCAGGACTATACAAAAGAGTGAAATTTTGATCCAGGTAAGTCGATATGCATATATATAGGTCTTTTATGATTGGTCCCAGTCTAAATAAGCCAAAAATGATCATAATTTGACATTTTTTGATAAAATACAAATTTTTTGAAAATTTTCGATGTCGAATCTAGAGTGCCAGGACTATACAAAAGAGTGAAATTTTGATCCAGGTAAGTCGATATGCATATATATAGGTCTTTTATGATTGGTCCCAGTCTAAATAAGCCAAAAATGATCATAATTTGACATTTTTTGATAAAATACAAATTTTTTGAAAATTTTCGATGTCGAATCTAGAGTGCCAGGACTATACAAAAGAGTGAAATTTTGATCCAGGTAAGTCGATATGCATATATATAGGTCTTTTATGATTGGTCCCAGTCTAAATAAGCCAAAAATGATCATAATTTGACATTTTTTGATAAAATACAAATTTTTTGAAAATTTTCGATGTCGAATCTAGAGTGCCAGGACTGTACAAAAGAGTGAAATTTTGATCCAGGTAAGTCGATATGCATATATATAGGTCTTTTATGATTGGTCCCAGTCTAAATAAGCCAAAAATGATCATAATTGGACATTTTTTGATAAAATACAAATTTTTTGAAAATTTTCGATGTCGAATCTAGAGTGCCAGGACTATACAAAAGAGTGAAATTTTGATCCAGGTAAGTCGATATGCATATATATAGGTCTTTTATGATTGGTCCCAGTCTAAATAAGCCAAAAATGATCATAATTTGACATTTTTTGATAAAATACAAATTTTTTGAAAATTTTCGAAGTCGAATCTAGAGTGCCAGGACTATACAAAAGAGTGAAATTTTGATCTAGGTAAGTCGATATGCATATATATAGGTCTTTTATGATTGGTCCCAGTCTAAATAAGCCAAAAATGATCATAATTTGACATGTTTTGATAAAAAACAAATTTTTTGAAAATTTTCGATGTCGAATCTAGATTGCCAGGACTATACAAAAGAGTGAAATTTCGATCCAGGTAAGTCGATATGCATTTATATAGGTCTTTTATGATTGGTCCCAGTCTAAATAAGCCAAAAATGATCATAATTTGACATTTTTTGATAAAATACAAATTTTTTGAAAATTTTCGATGTCGAATCTAGAGTGCCAGGACTATACAAAAGAGTGAAATTTTGATCCAGGTAAGTCGATATGCATATATATAGATCTTTTATGATTGGTCCCAGTCTAAATAAGCCAAAAATGATCATAATTTGACATTTTTTGATAAAATACAAATTTTTTGAAAATTTTCGATGTCGAATCTAGAGTGCCAGGACTATACAAAAGAGTGAAATTTTGATCCAGGTAAGTCGATATGCATATATATAGGTCTTTTATGATTGGTCCCAGTCTAAATAAGCCAAAAATGATCATAATTTGACATTTTTGATAAAATACAAATTTTTTGAAAATTTTCGATGTCGAATCTAGAGTGCCAGGACTATACAAAAGAGTGAAATTTTGATCCAGGTAAGTCGATATGCATATATATAGGTCTTTTATGATTGGTCCCAGTCTAAATAAGCCAAAAATGATCATAATTTGACATTTTTTGATAAAATACAAATTTTTTGAAAATTTTCGATGTCGAATCTAGAGTGCCAGGACTATACAAAAGAGTGAAATTTTGATCCAGGTAAGTCGATATGCATATATATAGGTCTTTTATGATTGGTCCCAGTCTAAATAAGCCAAAAATGATCATAATTTGACATTTTTTGATAAAATACAAATTTTTTGAAAATTTTCGATGTCGAATCTAGAGTGCCAGGACTATACAAAAGAGTGAAATTTTGATCCAGGTAAGTCGATATGCATATATATAGGTCTTTTATGATTGGTCCCAGTCTAAATAAGCCAAAAATGATCATAATTTGACATTTTTTGATAAAATACAAATTTTTTGAAAATTTTCGAAGTCGAATCTAGAGTGCCAGGACTATACAAAAGAGTGAAATTTTGATCCAGGTAAGTCGATATGCATATATATAGGTCTTTTATGATTGGTCCCAGTCTAAATAAGCCAAAAATGATCATAATTTGACATTTTTTGATAAAATACAAATTTTTTGAAAATTTTCGATGTCGAATCTAGAGTGCCAGGACTATACAAAAGAGTGAAATTTTGATCCAGGTAAGTCGATATGCATATATATATGTCTTTTATGATTGGTCCCAGTCTAAATAAGCCAAAAATGATCATAATTTGACATTTTTTGATAAAATACAAATTTTTTGAAAATTTTCGATGTCGAATCTAGAGTGCCAGGACTGTACAAAAGAGTGAAATTTTGATCCAGGTAAGTCGATATGCATATATATAGGTCTTTTATGATTGGTCCGAGTCTAAATAAGCCAAAAATGATCATAATTTGACATTTTTTGATAAAATACAAATTTTTTGAAAATTTTCGATGTCGAATCTAGAGTGCCAGGACTATACAAAAGAGTGAAATTTTGATCCAGGTAAGTCGATATGCATATATATAGGTCTTTTATGATTGGTCCCAGTCTAAATAAGCCAAAAATGATCATAATTGGACATTTTTTGATAAAATACAAATTTTTTGAAAATTTTCGATGTCGAATCTAGAGTGCCAGGACTATTCAAAAGAGTAAAATTTTGATCCAGGTAAGTCGATATGCATATATATAGGTCTTTTATGATTGGTCCCAGTCTAAATAAGCCAAAAATGATCATAATTTGACATTTTTTGATAAAATACAAATTTTTTGAAAATTTTCGATGTCGAATCTAGAGTGCCAGGACTATACAAAAGAGTGAAATTTTGATCCAGGTAAGTCGATATGCATATATATATAGGTCTTTTATGATTGGTCCCAGTCTAAATAAGCCAAAAATGATCATAATTTGACATTTTTTGATAAAATACAAATTTTTTGAAAATTTTCGATGTCGAATCTAGAGTGCCAGGACTATACAAAAGAGTGAAATTTTGATCCAGGTAAGTCGATATGCATATATATAGGTCTTTTATGATTGGTCCCAGTCTAAATAAGCCAAAAATGATCATAATTTGACATTTTTTGATAAAATACAAATTTTTTGAAAATTTTCGAAGTCGAATCTAGAGTGCCAGGACTATACAAAAGAGTGAAATTTTGATCCAGGTAAGTCGATATGCATATATATAGGTCTTTTATGATTGGTCCCAGTCTAAATAAGCCAAAAATGATCATAATTTGACATTTTTTGATAAAATACAAATTTTTTGAAAATTTTCGATGTCGAATCTAGATTGCCAGGACTATACAAAAGAGTGAAATTTCGATCCAGGTAAGTCGATATGCATTTATATAGGTCTTTTATGATTGGTCCCAGTCAAAATAAGCCAAAAATTATCATAATTTGACATTTTTTGATAAAATACAAATTTTTTGAAAATTTTCGATGTCGAATCTAGATTGCCAGGACTATACAAAAGAGTGAAATTTCGATCCAGGTAAGTCGATATGCATTTATATAGGTCTTTTATGATTGGTCCCAGTCAAAATAAGCCAAAAATTATCATAATTTGACATTTTTTGATAAAATACTAATTTTTTGAAAATTTTCGATGTCGAATCTAGAGTGCCAGGACTATACAAACGAGTGAAATTTTGATCCAGGTAAGTCGATATGCATATATATAGGTCTTTTATGATTGGTCCCAGTCTAAATAAGCCAAAAATGATCATAATTTGACATTTTTTGATAAAATACAAATTTTTTGAAAATTTTCGATGTCGAATCTAGAGTGCCAGGACTATACAAAAGAGTGAAATTTTGATCCAGGTAAGTCGATATGCATATATATAGGTCTTTTATGATTGGTCCCAGTCTAAATAAGCCAAAAATGATCATAATTTGACATTTTTTGATAAAATACAAATTTTTTGAAAATTTTCGATGTCGAATCTAGAGTGCCAGGACTATACAAAAGAGTGAAATTTTGATCCAGGTAAGTCGATATGCATATATATAGGTCTTTTATGATTGGTCCCAGTCTAAATAAGCCAAAAATGATCATAATTTGACATTTTTTGATAAAATACAAATTTTTTGAAAATTTTCGATGTCGAATCTAGAGTGCCAGGACTATACAAAAGAGTGAAATTTTGATCCAGGTAAGTCGATATGCATATATATAGGTCTTTTATGATTGGTCCCAGTCTAAATAAGCCAAAAATGATCATAATTGGACATTTTTTGATAAAATACAAATTTTTTGAAAATTTTCGATGTCGAATCTAGAGTGCCAGGACTATTCAAAAGAGTAAAATTTTGATCCAGGTAAGTCGATATGCATATATATAGGTCTTTTATGATTGGTCCCAGTCTAAATAAGCCAAAAATGATCATAATTGGACATTTTTTGATAAAATACAAATTTTTTGAAAATTTTCGATGTCGAATCTAGAGTGCCAGGACTATACAAAAGAGTGAAATTTTGATCCAGGTAAGTCGATATGCATATATATAGGTCTTTTATGATTGGTCCCAGTCTAAATAAGCCAAAAATGATCATAATTTGACATTTTTTGATAAAATACAAATTTTTTGAAAATTTTCGATGTCGAATCTAGAGTGCCAGGACTATACAAAAGAGTGAAATTTTGATCCAGGTAAGTCGATATGCATATATATAGGTCTTTTATGATTGGTCCCAGTCTAAATAAGCCAAAAATGATCATAATTGGACATTTTTTGATAAAATACAAATTTTTTGAAAATTTTCGATGTCGAATCTAGAGTGCCAGGACTATTCAAAAGAGTAAAATTTTGATCTAGGTAAGTCGATATGCATATATATAGGTCTTTTATGATTGGTCCCAGTCTAAATAAGCCAAAAATGATCATAATTGGACATTTTTTGATAAAATACAAATTTTTTGAAAATTTTCGATGTCGAATATAGAGTGCCAGGACTATACAAAAGAGTGAAATTTTGATCCAGGTAAGTCGATATGCATATATATAGGTCTTTTATGATTGGTCCCAGTCTAAATAAGCCAAAAATGATCATAATTTGACATTTTTTGATAAAATACAAATTTTTTGAAAATTTTCGATGTCGAATCTAGATTGCCAGGACTATACAAAAGAGTGAAATTTCGATCCAGGTAAGTCGATATGCATTTATATAGGTCTTTTATGATTGGTCCCAGTCAAAATAAGCCAAAAATTATCATAATTTGACATTTTTTGATAAAATACAAATTTTTTGAAAATTTTCGATGTCGAATCTAGATTGCCAGGACTATACAAAAGAGTGAAATTTCGATCCAGGTAAGTCGATATGCATTTATATAGGTCTTTTATGATTGGTCCCAGTCAAAATAAGCCAAAAATTATCATAATTTGACATTTTTTGATAAAATACTAATTTTTTGAAAATTTTCGATGTCGAATCTAGAGTGCCAGGACTATACAAACGAGTGAAATTTTGATCCAGGTAAGTCGATATGCATATATATAGGTCTTTTATGATTGGTCCCAGTCTAAATAAGCCAAAAATGATCATAATTTGACATTTTTTGATAAAATACAAATTTTTTGAAAATTTTCGATGTCGAATCTAGAGTGCCAGGACTATTCAAAAGAGTAAAATTTTGATCCAGGTAAGTCGATATGCATATATATAGGTCTTTTATGATTGGTCCCAGTCTAAATAAGCCAAAAATGATCATAATTGGACATTTTTTGATAAAATACAAATTTTTTGAAAATTTTCGATGTCGAATCTAGAGTGCCAGGACTATACAAAAGAGTGAAATTTTGATCCAGGTAAGTCGATATGCATATATATAGGTCTTTTATGATTGGTCCCAGTCTAAATAAGCCAAAAATGATCATAATTTGACATTTTTTGATAAAATACAAATTTTTTGAAAATTTTCGATGTCGAATCTAGAGTGCCAGGACTATACAAAAGAGTGAAATTTTGATCCAGGTAAGTCGATATGCATATATATAGGTCTTTTATGATTGGTCCCAGTCTAAATAAGCCAAAAATGATCATAATTGGACATTTTTTGATAAAATACAAATTTTTTGAAAATTTTCGATGTCGAATCTAGAGTGCCAGGACTATTCAAAAGAGTAAAATTTTGATCCAGGTAAGTCGATATGCATATATATAGGTCTTTTATGATTGGTCCTAGTCTAAATAAGCCAAAAATGATCATAATTGGACATTTTTTGATAAAATACAAATTTTTTGAAAATTTTCGATGTCGAATATAGAGTGCCAGGACTATACAAAAGAGTGAAATTTTGATCCAGGTAAGTCGATATGCATATATATAGGTCTTTTATGATTGGTCCCAGTCTATATAAGCCAAAAATGATCATAATTTGACATTTTTTGATAAAATACAAATTTTTTGAAAATTTTCGATGTCGAATCTAGAGTGCCAGGACTATACAAAAGAGTGAAATTTTGATCCAGGTAAGTCGATATGCATATATATAGGTCTTTTATGATTGGTCCCAGTCTAAATAAGCCAAAAATGATCATAATTTGACATTTTTTGATAAAATACAAATTTTTTGAAAATTTTCGATGTCGAATCTAGAGTGCCAGGACTATACAAAAGAGTGAAATTTTGATCCAGGTAAGTCGATATGCATATATATAGGTCTTTTATGATTGGTCCCAGTCTAAATAAGCCAAAAATGATCATAATTTGACATTTTTTGATAAAATACAAATTTTTTGAAAATTTTCGATGTCGAATCTAGAGTGCCAGGACTATACAAAAGAGTGAAATTTTGATCCAGGTAAGTCGATATGCATATATATAGGTCTTTTATGATTGGTCCCAGTATAAATAAGCCAAAAATGATCATAATTGGACATTTTTTGATAAAATACAAATTTTTTGAAAATTTTCGATGTCGAATCTAGAGTGCCAGGACTATTCAAAAGAGTAAAATTTTGATCCAGGTAAGTCGATATGCATATATATAGGTCTTTTATGATTGGTCCCAGTCTAAATAAGCCAAAAATGATCATAATTTGACATTTTTTGATAAAATACAAATTTTTTGAAAATTTTCGATGTCGAATCTAGAGTGCCAGGACTATACAAAAGAGTGAAATTTTGATCCAGGTAAGTCGATATGCATATATATAGGTCTTTTATGATTGGTCCCAGTCTAAATAAGCCAAAAATGATCATAATTTGACATTTTTTGATAAAATACAAATTTTTTGAAAATTTTCGATGTCGAATCTAGAGTGCCAGGACTATACAAAAGAGTGAAATTTTGATCCAGGTAAGTCGATATGCATATATATAGGTCTTTTATGATTGGTCCCAGTCTAAATAAGCCAAAAATGATCATAATTTGACATTTTTTGATAAAATACAAATTTTTTGAAAATTTTCGAAGTCGAATCTAGAGTGCCAGGACTATACAAAAGAGTGAAATTTTGATCCAGGTAAGTCGATATGCATATATATAGGTCTTTTATGATTGGTCCCAGTCTAAATAAGCCAAAAATGATCATAATTTGACATTTTTTGATAAAATACAAATTTTTTGAAAATTTTCGATGTCGAATCTAGATTGCCAGGACTATGAAAAAGAGTGAAATTTCGATCCAGGTAAGTCGATATGCATTTATATAGGTCTTTTATGATTGGTCCCAGTCAAAATAAGCCAAAAATTATCATAATTTGACATTTTTTGATAAAATACAAATTTTTTGAAAATTTTCGATGTCGAATCTAGATTGCCAGGACTATACAAAAGAGTGAAATTTCGATCCAGGTAAGTCGATATGCATTTATATAGGTCTTTTATGATTGGTCCCAGTCAAAATAAGCCAAAAATTATCATAATTTGACATTTTTTGATAAAATACTAATTTTTTGAAAATTTTCGATGTCGAATCTAGAGTGCCAGGACTATACAAACGAGTGAAATTTTGATCCAGGTAAGTCGATATGCATATATATAGGTCTTTTATGATTGGTCCCAGTCTAAATAAGCCTAAAATGATCATAATTTGACATTTTTTGATAAAATACAAATTTTTTGAAAATTTTCGATGTCGAATCTAGAGTGCCAGGACTATACAAAAGAGTGAAATTTTGATCCAGGTAAGTCGATATGCATATATATAGGTCTTTTATGATTGGTCCCAGTCTAAATAAGCCAAAAATGATCATAATTTGACATTTTTTGATAAAATACAAATTTTTTGAAAATTTTCGATGTCGAATCTAGAGTGCCAGGACTATACAAAAGAGTGAAATTTTGATCCAGGTAAGTCGATATGCATATATATAGGTCTTTTATGATTGGTCCCAGTCTAAATAAGCCAAAAATGATCATAATTTGACATTTTTTGATAAAATACAAATTTTTTGAAAATTTTCGATGTCGAATCTAGATTGCCAGGACTATACAAAAGAGTGAAATTTCGATCCAGGTAAGTCGATATGCATTTATATAGGTCTTTTATGATTGGTCCCAGTCAAAATAAGCCAAAAATGATCATAATTTGACATTTTTTTATAAAATACAAATTTTTTGAAAATTTTCGATGTCGAATCTAGAGTGCCAGGACTATACAAAAGAGTGAAATTTTGATCCAGGTAAGTCGATATGCATATATATAGGTCTTTTATGATTGGTCCCAGTCTAAATAAGCCAAAAATGATCATAATTTGACATTTTTTGATAAAATACAAATTTTTTGAAAATTTTCGAAGTCGAATCTAGAGTGCCAGGACTATACAAAAGACTGAAATTTTGATCCAGGTAAGTCGATATGCATATATATAGGTCTTTTATGATTGGTCCCAGTCTAAATAAGCCAAAAATGATCATAATTTGACATTTTTTGATAAAATACAAATTTTTTGAAAATTTTCGATGTCGAATCTAGAGTGCCAGGACTATTCAAAAGAGTAAAATTTTGATCCAGGTAAGTCGATATGCATATATATAGGTCTTTTATGATTGGTCCCAGTCTAAATAAGCCAAAAATGATCATAATTTGACATTTTTTGATAAAATACAAATTTTTTGAAAATTTTCGATGTCGAATCTAGAGTGCCAGGACTATACAAAAGAGTGAAATTTTGATCCAGGTAAGTCGATATGCATATATATAGGTCTTTTATGATTGGTCCCAGTCTAAATAAGCCAAAAATGATCATAATTTGACATTTTTTGATAAAATACAAATTTTTTGAAAATTTTCGATGTCGAATCTAGAGTGCCAGGACTATACAAAAGAGTGAAATTTTGATCCAGGTAAGTCGATATGCATATATATAGGTCTTTTATGATTGGTCCCAGTCTAAATAAGCCAAAAATGATCATAATTTGACATTTTTGATAAAATACAAATTTTTTGAAAATTTTCGATGTCGAATCTAGAGTGCCAGGACTATACAAAAGAGTGAAATTTTGATCCAGGTTAGTCGATATGCATATATATAGGTCTTTTATGATTGGTCCCAGTCTAAATAAGCCAAAAATGATCATAATTTGACATTTTTTGATAAAATACAAATTTTTTGAAAATTTTCGATGTCGAATCTAGAGTGCCAGGACTATACAAAAGAGTGAAATTTTGTTCCAGGTAAGTCGATATGCATATATATAGGTCTTTTTTGATTGGTCCCAGTCTAAATAAGCCAAAAATGATCATAATTTGACATTTTTTGATAAAATACAAATTTTTTGAAAATTTTCGATGTCGTATCTAGAGTGCCAGGACTATTCAAAAGAGTAAAATTTTGATCCAGGTAAGTCGATATGCATATATATAGGTCTTTTATGATTGGTCCCAGTCTAAATAAGCCAAAAATGATCATAATTTGACATTTTTTGATAAAATACAAATTTTTTGAAAATTTTCGATGTCGAATCTAGAGTGCCAGGACTATACAAAAGAGTGAAATTTTGATCCAGGTAAGTCGATATGCATATATATAGGTCTTTTATGATTGGTCCCAGTCTAAATAAGCCAAAAATGATCATAATTTGACATTTTTTGATAAAATACAAATTTTTTGAAAATTTTCGATGTCGAATCTAGAGTGCCAGGACTATACAAAAGAGTGAAATTTTGATCCAGGTAAGTCGATATGCATATATATAGGTCTTTTATGATTGGTCCCAGTCTAAATAAGCCAAAAATGATCATAATTTGACATTTTTGATAAAATACAAATTTTTTGAAAATTTTCGATGTCGAATCTAGAGTGCCAGGACTATACAAAAGAGTGAAATTTTGATCCAGGTTAGTCGATATGCATATATATAGGTCTTTTATGATTGGTCCCAGTCTAAATAAGCCAAAAATGATCATAATTTGACATTTTTTGATAAAATACAAATTTTTTGAAAATTTTCGATGTCGAATCTAGAGTGCCAGGACTATACAAAAGAGTGAAATTTTGATCCAGGTAAGTCGATATGCATATATATAGGTCTTTTATGATTGGTCCCAGTCTAAATAAGCCAAAAATGATCATAATTTGACATTTTTTGATAAAATACAAATTTTTTGAAAATTTTCGATGTCGAATCTAGAGTGCCAGGACTATTCAAAAGAGTAAAATTTTGATTCAGGTA
Source organism: Chrysoperla carnea (assembly GCF_905475395.1). Lineage (NCBI taxonomy): Eukaryota > Metazoa > Arthropoda > Insecta > Neuroptera > Chrysopidae > Chrysoperla > Chrysoperla carnea. Next base: position 98,159 of record NW_025408245.1, read on the forward strand.
AGTCGATATGCATATATATAGGTCTTTTATGATTGGTCCCAGTCTAAATAAGCCAAAAATGATCATAATTTGACATTTTTTGATAAAATACAAATTTTTTGAAAATTTTCGATGTCGAATCTAGAGTGCCAGGACTATACAAAAGAGTGAAATTTTGATCCAGGTAAGTCGATATGCATATATATAGGTCTTTTATGATTGGTCCCAGTCTAAATAAGCCAAAAATGATCATAATTTGACATTTTTTGATAAAATACAAATTTTTTGAAAATTTTCGATGTCGAATCGAGAGTGCCAGGACTATACAAAAGAGTGAAATTTTGATCCAGGTAAGTCGATATGCATATATATAGGTCTTTTATGATTGGTCCCAGTCTAAATAAGCCAAAAATGATCATAATTTGACATTTTTGATAAAATACAAATTTTTTGAAAATTTTCGATGTCGAATCTAGAGTGCCAGGACTATACAAAAGAGTGAAATTTTGATCCAGGTTAGTCGATATGCATATATATAGGTCTTTTATGATTGGTCCCAGTCTAAATAAGCCAAAAATGATCATAATTTGACATTTTTTGATAAAATACAAATTTTTTGAAAATTTTCGATGTCGAATCTAGAGTGCCAGGACTATACAAAAGAGTGAAATTTTGATCCAGGTAAGTCGATATGCATATCTATAGGTCTTTTATGATTGGTCCCAGTCTAAATAAGCCAAAAATGATCATAATTTGACATTTTTTGATAAAATACAAATTTTTTGAAAATTTTCGATGTCGAATCTAGAGTGCCAGGACTATACAAAAGAGTGAAATTTTGATCCAGGTAAGTCGATATGCATATATATAGGTCTTTTATGATTGGTCCCAGTCTAAATAAGCCAAAAATGATCATAATTTGACATTTTTGATAAAATACAAATTTTTTGAAAATTTTCGATGTCGAATCTAGAGTGCCAGGACTATACAAAAGAGTGAAATTTTGATCCAGGTTAGTCGATATGCATATATATAGGTCTTTTATGATTGGTCCCAGTCTAAATAAGCCAAAAATGATCATAATTTGACATTTTTTGATAAAATACAAATTTTTTGAAAATTTTCGATGTCGAATCTAGAGTGCCAGGACTATACAAAAGAGTGAAATTTTGATCCAGGTAATTCGATATGCATATATATAGGTCTTTTATGATTGGTCCCAGTCTAAATAAGCCAAAAATGATCATAATTTGACATTTTTTGATAAAATACAAATTTTTTGAAAATTTTCGATGTCGAATCTAGAGTGCCAGGACTATTCAAAAGAGTAAAATTTTGATCCAGGTAAGTCGATATGCATATATATAGGTCTTTTATGATTGGTCCCAGTCTACATAAGCCAAAAATGATCATAATTTGACATTTTTTGATAAAATACAAATTTTTTGAAAATTTTCGATGTCGAATCTAGAGTGCCAGGACTATACAAAAGAGTGAAATTTTGATCCAGGTAAGTCGATATGCATATATATAGGTGTTTTATGATTGGTCCCAGTCTAAATAAGCCAAAAATGATCATAATTTGACATTTTTTGATAAAATAAAAATTTTTTGAAAATTTTCGATGTCGAATCTAGAGTGCCAGGACTATACAAAAGAGTGAAATTTTGATCCAGGTAAGTCGATATGCATATATATAGGTCTTTTATGATTGGTCCCAGTCTAAATAAGCCAAAAATGATCATAATTTGATATTTTTTGATAAAATACAAATTTTTTGAAAATTTTCGATGTCGAATCTAGAGTGCCAGGACTATACAAAAGAGTGAAATTTTGATCCAGGTAAGTCGATATGCATATATATAGGTCTTTTATGATTGGTCCCAGTCTAAATAAGCCAAAAATGATCATAATTTGACATTTTTGATAAAATACAAATTTTTTGAAAATTTTCGATGTCGAATCTAGAGTGCCAGGACTATACAAAAGAGTGAAATTTTGATCCAGGTTAGTCGATATGCATATATATAGGTCTTTTATGATTGGTCCCAGTCTAAATAAGCCAAAAATGATCATAATTTGACATTTTTTGATAAAATACAAATTTTTTGAAAATTTTCGATGTCGAATCTAGAGTGCCAGGACTATACAAAAGAGTGAAATTTTGATCCAGGTAAGTCGATATGCATATATATAGGTCTTTTATGATTGGTCCCAGTCTAAATAAGCCAAAAATGATCATAATTTGACATTTTTTGATAAAATACAAATTTTTTGAAAATTTTCGATGTCGAATCTAGAGTGCCAGGACTATTCAAAAGAGTAAAATTTTGATCCAGGTAAGTCGATATGCATATATATAGGTCTTTTATGATTGGTCCCAGTCTAAATAAGCCAAAAATGATCATAATTTGACATTTTTTGATAAAATACAAATTTTTTGAAAATTTTCGATGTCGAATTTAGAGTGCCAGGACTATACAAAAGAGTGAAATTTTGATCCAGGTAAGTCGATATGCATATATATAGGTCATTTATGATTGGTCCCAGTCTAAATAAGCCAAAAATGATCATAATTTGACATTTTTTGATAAAATACAAATTTTTTGAAAATTTTCGATGTCGAATCTAGAGTGCCAGGACTATACAAAAGAGTGAAATTTTGATCCAGGTAAGTCGATATGCATATATATAGGTCTTTTATGATTGGTCCCAGTCTAAATAAGCCAAAAATGATCATAATTTGACATTTTTTGATAAAATACAAATTTTTTGAAAATTTTCGATGTCGAATCTAGAGTGCCAGGACTATTCAAAAGAGTAAAATTTTGATCCAGGTAAGTCGATATGCATATATATAGGTCTTTTATGATTGGTCCCAGTCTAAATAAGCCAAAAATGATCATAATTTGACATTTTTTGATAAAATACAAATTTTTTGAAAATTTTCGATGTCGAATCTAGAGTGCCAGGACTATACAAAAGAGTGAAATTTTGATCCAGGTAAGTCGATATGCATATATATAGGTCTTTTATGATTGGTCCCAGTCTAAATAAGCCAAAAATGATCATAATTTGACATTTTTTGATAAAATACAAATTTTTTGAAAATTTTCGATGTCGAATCTAGAGTGCCAGGACTATACAAAAGAGTGAAATTTTGATCCAGGTAAGTCGATATGCATATATATAGGTCTTTTATGATTGGTCCCAGTCTAAATAAGCCAAAAATGATCATAATTTGACATTTTTTGATAAAATACAAATTTTTTGAAAATTTTCGATGTCGAATCTAGAGTGCCAGGACTATTCAAAAGAGTAAAATTTTGATCCAGGTAAGTCGATATGCATATATATAGGTCTTTTATGATTGGTCCCAGTCTAAATAAGCCAAAAATGATCATAATTTGACATTTTTTGATAAAATACAAATTTTTTGAAAATTTTCGATGTCGAATCTAGAGTGCCAGGACTATACAAAAGAGTGAAATTTTGATCCAGGTAAGTCGATATGCATATATATAGGTCTTTTATGATTGGTCCCAGTCTAAATAAGCCAAAAATGATCATAATTTGACATTTTTTGATAAAATACAAATTTTTTGAAAATTTTCGATGTCGAATCTAGAGTGCCAGGACTATACAAAAGAGTGAAATTTTGATCCAGGTAAGTCGATATGCATATATATAGGTCTTTTATGATTGGTCCCAGTCTAAATAAGCCAAAAATGATCATAATTTGACATTTTTTGATAAAATACAAATTTTTTGAAAATTTTCGATGTCGAATCTAGAGTGCCAGGACTATACAAAAGAGTGAAATTTTGATCCAGGTAAGTCGATATGCATATATATAGGTCTTTTATGATTGGTCCCAGTCTAAATAAGCCAAAAATGATCATAATTTGACATTTTTTGATAAAATACAAATTTTTTGAAAATTTTCGATGTCGAATCTAGAGTGCCAGGACTATTCAAAAGAGTAAAATTTTGATCCAGGTAAGTCGATATGCATATATATAGGTCTTTTATGATTGGTCCCAGTCTAAATAAGCCAAAAATGATCATAATTTGACATTTTTTGATAAAATACAAATTTTTTGAAAATTTTCGATGTCGAATCTAGAGTGCCAGGACTATACAAAAGAGTGAAATTTTGATCCAGGTAAGTCGATATGCATATATATAGGTCTTTTATGATTGGTCCCAGTCTAAATAAGCCAAAAATGATCATAATTTGACATTTTTGATAAAATACAAATTTTTTGAAAATTTTCGATGTCGAATCTAGAGTGCCAGGACTATACAAAAGAGTGAAATTTTGATCCAGGTTAGTCGATATGCATATATATAGGTCTTTTATGATTGGTCCCAGTCTAAATAAGCCAAAAATGATCATAATTTGACATTTTTTGATAAAATACAAATTTTTTGAAAATTTTCGATGTCGAATCTAGAGTGCCAGGACTATACAAAAGAGTGAAATTTTGATCCAGGTAAGTCGATATGCATATATATAGGTCTTTTATGATTGGTCCCAGTCTAAATAAGCCAAAAATGATCATAATTTGACATTTTTTGATAAAATACAAATTTTTTGAAAATTTTCGATGTCGAATCTAGAGTGCCAGGACTATACAAAAGAGTGAAATTTTGATCCAGGTAAGTCGATATGCATATATATAGTTCTTTTATGATTGGTCCCAGTCTAAATAAGCCAAAAATGATCATAATTTGACATTTTTTGATAAAATACAAATTTTTTGAAAATTTTCGATGTCGAATCTAGAGTGCCAGGACTATACAAAAGAGTGAAATTTTGATCCAGGTAAGTCGATATGCATATATATAGGTCTTTTATGATTGGTCCCAGTCTAAATTTGATCCAGGTAAGTCGATATGCATATATATAGGTCTTTTATGATTGGTCCCAGTCTAAATAAGCCAAAAATGATCATAATTTGACATTTTTTGATAAAATACAAATTTTTTGAAAATTTTCGATGTCGAATCTAGAGTGCCAGGACTATTCAAAAGAGTAAAATTTTGATCCAGGTAAGTCGATATGCATATATATAGGTCTTTTATGATTGGTCCCAGTCTAAATAAGCCAAAAATGATCATAATTTGACATTTTTTGATAAAATACAAATTTTTTGAAAATTTTCGATGTCGAATCTAGAGTGCCAGGACTATACAAAAGAGTGAAATTTTGATCCAGGTAAGTCGATATGCATATATATAGGTCTTTTATGATTGGTCCCAGTCTAAATAAGCCAAAAATGATCATAATTTGACATTTTTGATAAAATACAAATTTTTTGAAAATTTTCGATGTCGAATCTAGAGTGCCAGGACTATACAAAAGAGTGAAATTTTGATCCAGGTTGGTCGATATGCATATATATAGGTCTTTTATGATTGGTCCCAGTCTAAATAAGCCAAAAATGATCATAATTTGACATTTTTTGATAAAATACAAATTTTTTGAAAATTTTCGATGTCGAATCTAGAGTGCCAGGACTATACAAAAGAGTGAAATTTTGATCCAGGTAAGTCGATATGCATATATATAGGTCTTTTATGATTGGTCCCAGTCTAAATAAGCCAAAAATGATCATAATTTGACATTTTTTGATAAAATACAAATTTTTTGAAAATTTTCGATGTCGAATCTAGAGTGCCAGGACTATACAAAAGAGTGAAATTTTGATCCAGGTAAGTCGATATGCATATATATAGGTCTTTTATGATTGGTCCCAGTCTAAATAAGCCAAAAATGATCATAATTTGACATTTTTTGATAAAATACAAATTTTTTGAAAATTTTCGATGTCGAATCTAGAGTGCCAGGACTATACAAAAGAGTGAAATTTTGATCCAGTTAAGTCGATATGCATATATATAGGTCTTTTATGATTGGTCCCAGTCTAAATAAGCCAAAAATGATCATAATTTGACATTTTTGATAAAATACAAATTTTTTGAAAATTTTCGATGTCGAATCTAGAGTGCCAGGACTATACAAAAGAGTGAAATTTTGATCCAGGTTAGTCGATATGCATATATATAGGTCTTTTATGATTGGTCCCAGTCTAAATAAGCCAAAAATGATCATAATTTGACATTTTTTGATAAAATACAAATTTTTTGAAAATTTTCGATGTCGAATCTAGAGTGCCAGGACTATACAAAAGAGTGAAATTTTGATCCAGGTAAGTCGATATGCATATATATAGGTCTTTTATGATTGGTCCCAGTCTAAATAAGCCAAAAATGATCATAATTTGACATTTTTTGATAAAATACAAATATTTTGAAAATTTTCGATGTCGAATCTAGAGTGCCAGCACTATTCAAAAGAGTAAAATTTTGATCCAGGTAAGTCGATATGCATATATATAGGTCTTTTATGATTGGTCCCAGTCTAAATAAGCCAAAAATGATAATAATTTGACATTTTTTGATAAAATACAAATTTTTTGAAAATTTTCGATGTCGAATCTAGAGTGCCAGGACTATACAAAAGAGTGAAATTTTGATCCAGGTAAGTCGACATGCATATATATAGATAGGTCTTTTATGATTGGTCCCAGTCTAAATAAGCCAAAAATGATCATAATTTGACATTTTTTGATAAAATACAAATTTTTTGAAAATTTTCGATGTCGAATCTAGAGTGCCAGGACTATACAAAAGAGTGAAATTTTGATCCAGGATAGTCGATATGCATATATATAGGTCTTTTATGATTGGTCCCAATCTAAATAAGCCAAAAATGATCATAATTTGACATTTTTTGATAAAATACAAATTTTTTGAAAATTTTCGATGTCGAATCTAGAGTGCCAGGACTATTCAAAAGAGTAAAATTTTGATCCAGGTAAGTCGATATGCATATATATAGGTCTTTTATGATTGGTCCCAGTCTAAATAAGCCAAAAATGATCATAATTTGACATTTTTTGATAAAATACAAATTTTTTGAAAATTTTCGATGTCGAATCTAGAGTGCCAGGACTATACAAAAGAGTGAAATTTTGATCCAGGTAAGTCGATATGCATATATATAGGTCTTTTATGATTGGTCCCAGTCTAAACAAGCCAAAAATGATCATAATTTGACATTTTTTGATAAAATACAAATTTTTTGAAAATTTTCGATGTCGAATCTAGAGTGCCAGGACTATTCAAAAGAGTAAAATTTTGATCCAGGTAAGTCGATATGCATATATATAGGTCTTTTATGATTGGTCCCAGTCTAAATAAGCCAAAAATGATCATAATTTGACATTTTTTGATAAAATACAAATTTTTTGAAAATTTTCGATGTCGAATCTAGAGTGCCAGGACTATACAAAAGAGTGAAATTTTGATCCAGGTAAGTCGATATGCATATATATAGGTCTTTTATGATTGGTCCCAGTCTAAATAAGCCAAAAATGATCATAATTTGACATTTTTGATAAAATACAAATTTTTTGAAAATTTTCGATGTCGAATCTAGAGTGCCAGGACTATACAAAAGAGTGAAATTTTGATCCAGGTAAGTCGATATGCATATATATAGGTCTTTTATGATTGGTCCCAGTCTAAATAAGCCAAAAATGATCATAATTTGACATTTTTTGATAAAATACAAATTTTTTGAAAATTTTCGATGTCGAATCTAGAGTGCCAGGACTATTCAAAAGAGTAAAATTTTGATCCAGGTAAGTCGATATGCATATATATAGGTCTTTTATGATTGGTCCCAGTCTAAATAAGCCAAAAATGATCATAATTTGACATTTTTTGATAAAATACAAATTTTTTGAAAATTTTCGATGTCGAATCTAGAGTGCCAGGACTATACAAAAGAGTGAAATTTTGATCCAGGTAAGTCGATATGCATATATATAGGTCTTTTATGATTGGTCCCAGTCTAAATAAGCCAAAAATGATCATAATTTGACATTTTTTGATAAAATACAAATTTTTTGAAAATTTTCGATGTCGAATCTAGAGTGCCAGGACTATACAAAAGAGTGAAATTTTGATCCAGGTAAGTCGATATGCATATATATAGGTCTTTTATGATTGGTCCCAGTCTAAATAAGCCAAAAATGATCATAATTTGACATTTTTTGATAAAATACAAATTTTTTGAAAATTTTCGATGTCGAATCTAGAGTGCCAGGACTATTCAAAAGAGTAAAATTTTGATCCAGGTAAGTCGATATGCATATATATAGGTCTTTTATGATTGGTCCCAGTCTAAATAAGCCAAAAATGATCATAATTTGACATTTTTTGATAAAATACAAATTTTTTGAAAATTTTCGATGTCGAATCTAGAGTGCCAGGACTATACAAAAGAGTGAAATTTTGATCCAGGTAAGTCGATATGCATATATATAGGTCTTTTATGATTGGTCCCAGTCTAAATAAGCCAAAAATGATCATAATTTGACATTTTTGATAAAATACAAATTTTTTGAAAATTTTCGATGTCGAATCTAGAGTGCCAGGACTATACAAAAGAGTGAAATTTTGATCCAGGTTAGTCGATATGCATATATATAGGTCTTTTATGATTGGTCCCAGTCTAAATAAGCCAAAAATGATCATAATTTGACATTTTTTGATAAAATACAAATTTTTTGAAAATTTTCGATGTCGAATCTAGAGTGCCAGGACTATACAAAAGAGTGAAATTTTGATCCAGGTAAGTCGATATGCATATATATAGGTCTTTTATGATTGGTCCCAGTCTAAATAAGCCAAAAATGATCATAATTTGACATTTTTTGATAAAATACAAATTTTTTGAAAATTTTCGATGTCGAATCTAGAGTGCCAGGACTATACAAAAGAGTGAAATTTTGATCCAGGTAAGTCGATATGCATATATATAGGTCTTTTATGATTGGTCCCAGTCTAAATAAGCCAAAAATGATCATAATTTGACATTTTTTGATAAAATACAAATTTCTTGAAAATTTTCGATGTCGAATCTAGAGTGCCAGGACTATACAAAAGAGTGAAATTTTGATCCAGGTAAGTCGATATGCATATATATAGGTCTTTTATGATTGGTCCCAGTCTAAATAAGCCAAAAATGATCATAATTTGACATTTTTTGATAAAATACAAATTTTTTGAAAATTTTCGATGTCGAATCTAGAGTGCCAGGACTATACAAAAGAGTGAAATTTTGATCCAGGTAAGTCGATATGCATATATATAGGTCTTTTATGATTGGTCCCAGTCTAAATAAGCCAAAAATGATCATAATTTGACATTTTTTGATAAAATACAAATTTTTTGAAAATTTTCGATGTCGAATCTAGAGTGCCAGGACTATTCAAAAGAGTAAAATTTTGATCCAGGTAAGTCGATATGCATATATATAGGTCTTTTATGATTGGTCCCAGTCTAAATAAGCCAAAAATGATCATAATTTGACATTTTTTGATAAAATACAAATTTTTTGAAAATTTTCGATGTCGAATCTAGAGTGCCAGGACTATACAAAAGAGTGAAATTTTGATCCAGGTAAGTCGATATGCATATATATAGGTCTTTTATGATTGGTCCCAGTCTAAATAAGCCAAAAATGATCATAATTTGACATTTTTGATAAAATACAAATTTTTTGAAAATTTTCGATGTCGAATCTAGAGTGCCAGGACTATACAAAAGAGTGAAATTTTGATCCAGGTTAGTCGATATGCATATATATAGGTCTTTTATGATTGGTCCCAGTCTAAATAAGCCAAAAATGATCATAATTTGACATTTTTTGATAAAATACAAATTTTTTGAAAATTTTCGATGTCGAATCTAGAGTGCCAGGACTATACAAAAGAGTGAAATTTTGATCCAGGTAAGTCGATATGCATATATATAGGTCTTTTATGATTGGTCCCAGTCTAAATAAGCCAAAAATGATCATAATTTGACATTTTTTGATAAAATACAAATTTTTTGAAAATTTTCGATGTCGAATCTAGAGTGCCAGGACTATACAAAAGAGTGAAATTTTGATCCAGGTAAGTCGATATGCATATATATAGGTCTTTTATGATTGGTCCCAGTCTAAATAAGCCAAAAATGATCATAATTTGACATTTTTTGATAAAATACAAATTTTTTGAAAATTTTCGATGTCGAATCTAGAGTGCCAGGACTATACAAAAGAGTGAAATTTTGATCCAGGTAAGTCGATATGCATATATATAGGTCTTTTATGATTGGTCCCAGTCTAAATAAGCCAAAAATGATCATAATTTGACATTTTTGATAAAATACAAATTTTTTGAAAATTTTCGATGTCGAATCTAGAGTGCCAGGACTATACAAAAGAGTGAAATTTTGATCCAGGTTAGTCGATATGCATATATATAGGTCTTTTATGATTGGTCCCAGTCTAAATAAGCCAAAAATGATCATAATTTGACATTTTTTGATAAAATACAAATTTTTTGAAAATTTTCGATGTCGAATCTAGAATGCCAGGACTATACAAAAGAGTGAAATTTTGATCCAGGTAAGTCGATATGCATATATATAGGTCTTTTATGATTGGTCCCAGTCTAAATAAGCCAAAAATGATCATAATTTGACATTTTTGATAAAATACAAATTTTTTGAAAATTTTCGATGTCGAATCTAGAGTGCCAGGACTATACAAAAGAGTGAAATTTTGATCCAGGTTAGTCGATATGCATATATATAGGTCTTTTATGATTGGTCCCAGTCTAAATAAGCCAAAAATGATCATAATTTGACATTTTTTGATAAAATACAAATTTTTTGAAAATTTTCGATGTCGAATCTAGAGTGCCAGGACTATACAAAAGAGTGAAATTTTGATCCAGGTAAGTCGATATGCATATATATAGGTCTTTTATGATTGGTCCCAGTCTAAATAAGCCAAAAATGATCATAATTTGACATTTTTTGATAAAATACAAATTTTTTGAAAATTTTCGATGTCGAATCTAGAGTGCCAGGACTATACAAAAGAGTGAAATTTTGATCCAGGTAAGTCGATATGCATATATATAGGTCTTTTATGATTGGTCCCAGTCTAAATAAGCCAAAAATGATCATAATTTGACATTTTTTGATAAAATACAAATTTTTTGAAAATTTTCGATGTCGAATCTAGAGTGCCAGGACTATACAAAAGAGTGAAATTTTGATCCAGGTAAGTCGATATGCATATATATAGGTCTTTTATGATTGGTCCCAGTCTAAATAAGCCAAAAATGATCATAATTTGACATTTTTTGATAAAATACAAATTTTTTGAAAATTTTCGATGTCGAATCTAGAGTGCCAGGACTATACAAAAGAGTGAAATTTTGATCCAGGTAAGTCGATATGCATATATATAGGTCTTTTATGATTGGTCCCAGTCTAAATAAGCCAAAAATGATCATAATTTGACATTTTTTGATAAAATACAAATTTTTTGAAAATTTTCGATGTCGAATCTAGAGTGCCAGGACTATTCAAAAGAGTAAAATTTTGATCCAGGTAAGTCGATATGCATATATATAGGTCTTTTATGATTGGTCCCAGTCTAAATAAGCCAAAAATGATCATAATTTGACATTTTTTGATAAAATACAAATTTTTTGAAAATTTTCGATGTCGAATCTAGAGTGCCAGGACTATACAAAAGAGTGAAATTTTGATCCAGGTAAGTCGATATGCATATATATAGGTCTTTTATGATTGGTCCCAGTCTAAATAAGCCAAAAATGATCATAATTTGACATTTTTGATAAAATACAAATTTTTTGAAAATTTTCGATGTCGAATCTAGAGTGCCAGGACTATACAAAAGAGTGAAATTTTGATCCAGGTTAGTCGATATGCATATATATAGGTCTTTTATGATTGGTCCCAGTCTAAATAAGCCAAAAATGATCATAATTTGACATTTTTTGATAAAATACAAATTTTTTGAAAATTTTCGATGTCGAATCTAGAGTGCCAGGACTATACAAAAGAGTGAAATTTTGATCCAGGTAAGTCGATATGCATATATATAGGTCTTTTATGATTGGTCCCAGTCTAAATAAGCCAAAAATGATCATAATTTGACATTTTTTGATAAAATACAAATTTTTTGAAAATTTTCGATGTCGAATCTAGAGTGCCAGGACTATACAAAAGAGTGAAATTTTGATCCAGGTAAGTCGATATGCATATATATAGGTCTTTTATGATTGGTCCCAGTCTAAATAAGCCAAAAATGATCATAATTTGACATTTTTTGATAAAATACAAATTTTTTGAAAATTTTCGATGTCGAATCTAGAGTGCCAGGACTATACAAAAGAGTGAAATTTTGATCCAGGTAAGTCGATATGCATATATATAGGTCTTTTATGATTGGTCCCAGTCTAAATAAGCCAAAAATGATCATAATTTGACATTTTTGATAAAATACAAATTTTTTGAAAATTTTCGATGTCGAATCTAGAGTGCCAGGACTATACAAAAGAGTGAAATTTTGATCCAGGTTAGTCGATATGCATATATATAGGTCTTTTATGATTGGTCCCAGTCTAAATAAGCCAAAAATGATCATAATTTGACATTTTTTGATAAAATACAAATTTTTTGAAAATTTTCGATGTCGAATCTAGAATGCCAGGACTATACAAAAGAGTGAAATTTTGATCCAGGTAAGTCGATATGCATATATATAGGTCTTTTATGATTGGTCCCAGTCTAAATAAGCCAAAAATGATCATAATTTGACATTTTTTGATAAAATACAAATTTTTTGAAAATTTTCGATGTCGAATCTAGAGTGCCAGCACTATTCAAAAGAGTAAAATTTTGATCCAGGTAAGTCGATATGCATATATATAGGTCTTTTATGATTGGTCCCAGTCTAAATAAGCCAAAAATGATCATAATTTGACATTTTTTGATAAAATACAAATTTTTTGAAAATTTTCGATGTCGAATCTAGAGTGCCAGGACTATACAAAAGAGTGAAATTTTGATCCAGGTATGTCGATATGCATATATATAGGTCTTTTATGATTGGTCCCAGTCTAAATAAGCCAAAAATGATCATAATTTGACATTTTTTGATAAAATACAAATTTTTTGAAAATTTTCGATGTCGAATCTAGAGTGCCAGGACTATACAAAAGAGTGAAATTTTGATCCAGGTAAGTCGATATGCATATATATAGGTCTTTTATGATTGGTCCCAGTCTAAATAAGCCAAAAATGATCATAATTTGACATTTTTGATAAAATACAAATTTTTTGAAAATTTTCGATGTCGAATCTAGAGTGCCAGGACTATACAAAAGAGTGAAATTTTGATCCAGGTTAGTCGATATGCATATATATAGGTCTTTTATGATTGGTCCCAGTCTAAATAAGCCAAAAATGATCATAATTTGACATTTTTTGATAAAATACAAATTTTTTGAAAATTTTCGATGTCGAATCTAGAGTGCCAGGACTATACAAAAGAGTGAAATTTTGATCCAGGTAAGTCGATATGCATATATATAGGTCTTTTATGATTGGTCCCAGTCTAAATAAGCCAAAAATGATCATAATTTGACATTTTTTGATAAAATACAAATTTTTTGAAAATTTTCGATGTCGAATCTAGAGTGCCAGGACTATACAAAAGAGTGAAATTTTGATCCAGGTAAGTCGATATGCATATATATAGGTCTTTTATGATTGGTCCCAGTCTAAATAAGCCAAAAATGATCATAATTTGACATTTTTGATAAAATACAAATTTTTTGAAAATTTTCGATGTCGAATCTAGAGTGCCAGGACTATACAAAAGAGTGAAATTTTGATCCAGGTTAGTCGATATGCATATATATAGGTCTTTTATGATTGGTTCCAGTCTAAATAAGCCAAAAATGATCATAATTTGACATTTTTTGATAAAATACAAATTTTTTGAAAATTTTCGATGTCGAATCTAGAGTGCCAGGACTATACAAAAGAGTGAAATTTTGATCCAGGTAAGTCGATATGCATATATATAGGTCTTTTATGATTGGTCCCAGTCTAAATAAGCCAAAAATGATCATAATTTGACATTTTTTGATAAAATACAAATTTTTTGAAAATTTTCGATGTCGAATCTAGAGTGCCAGGACTATTCAAAAGAGTAAAATTTTGATCCAGGTAAGTCGATATGCATATATAAAGGTCTTTTATGATTGGTCCCAGTCTAAATAAGCCAAAAATGATCATAATTTGACATTTTTTGATAAAATACAAATTTTTTGAAAATTTTCGATGTCGAATCTAGAGTGCCAGGACTATACAAAAGAGTGAAATTTTGATCCAGGTAAGTCGATATGCATATATATAGGTCTTTTATGATTGGTCCCAGTCTAAATAAGCCAAAAATGATCATAATTTGACATTTTTTGATAAAATACAAATTTTTTGAAAATTTTCGATGTCGAATCTAGAGTGCCAGGACTATACAAAAGAGTGAAATTTTCATCCAGGTAAGTCGATATGCATATATATAGGTCTTTTATGATTGGTCCCAGTCTAAATAAGCCAAAAATGATCATAATTTGACATTTTTTGATAAAATACAAATTTTTTGAAAATTTTCGATGTCGAATCTAGAGTGCCAGGACTATACAAAAGAGTGAAATTTTGATCCAGGTAAGTCGATATGCATATATATAGGTCTTTTATGATTGGTCCCAGTCTAAATAAGCCAAAAATGATCATAATTTGACATTTTTGATAAAATACAAATTTTTTGAAAATTTTCGATGTCGAATCTAGAGTGCCAGGACTATACAAAAGAGTAAAATTTTGATCCAGGTTAGTCGATATGCATATATATAGGTCTTTTATGATTGGTCCTAGTCTAAATAAGCCAAAAATGATCATAATTTGACATTTTTTGATAAAATACAAATTTTTTGAAAATTTTCGATGTCGAATCTAGAGTGCCACAACTATACAAAAGAGTGAAATTTTGATCCAGGTAAGTCGATATGCATATATATAGGTCTTTTATGATTGGTCCCAGTCTAAATAAGCCAAAAATGATCATAATTTGACATTTTTTGATAAAATACAAATTTTTTGAAAATTTTCGATGTCGAATCTAGAGTGCCAGGACTATTCAAAAGAGTAAAATTTTGATCCAGGTAAGTCGATATGCATATATATAGGTCTTTTATGATTGGTCCCAGTCTAAATAAGCCAAAAATGATCATAATTTGACATTTTTTGATAAAATACAAATTTTTTGAAAATTTTCGATGTCGAATCTAGAGTGCCAGGACTATACAAAAGAGTGAAATTTTGATCCAGGTAAGTCGATATGCATATATATAGGTCTTTTATGATTGGTCCCAGTCTAAATAAGCCAAAAATGATCATAATTTGACATTTTTTGATAAAATACAAATTTTTTGAAAATTTTCGATGTCGAATCTAGAGTGCCAGGACTATTCAAAAGAGTAAAATTTTGATCCAGGTAAGTCGATATGCATATATATAGGTCTTTTATGATTGGTCCCAGTCTAAATAAGCCAAAAATGATCATAATTTGACATTTTTTGATAAAATACAAATTTTTTGAAAATTTTCGATGTCGAATCTAGAGTGCCAGGACTATACAAAAGAGTGAAATTTTGATCCAGGTAAGTCGATATGCATATATATAGGTCTTTTATGATTGGTCCCAGTCTAAATAAGCCAAAAATGATCATAATTTGACATTTTTGATAAAATACAAATTTTTTGAAAATTTTCGATGTCGAATCTAGAGTGCCAGGACTAAACAAAAGAGTGAAATTTTGATCCAGGTTAGTCGATATGCATATATATAGGTCTTTTATGATTGTTCCCAGTCTAAATAAGCCAAAAATGATCATAATTTGACATTTTTTGATAAAATACAAATTTTTTGAAAATTTTCGATGTCGAATCTAGAGTGCCAGGACTATACAAAAGAGTGAAATTTTGATCCAGGTAAGTCGATATGCATATATATAGGTCTTTTATGATTGGTCCCAGTCTAAATAAGCCAAAAATGATCATAATTTGACATTTTTTGATAAAATACAAATTTTTTGAAAATTTTCGATGTCGAATCTAGAGTGCCAGGACTATACAAAAGAGTGAAATTTTGATCCAGGTAAGTCGATATGCATATATATAGGTCTTTTATGATTGGTCCCAGTCTAAATAAGCCAAAAATGATCATAATTTGACATTTTTTGATAAAATACAAATTTTTTGAAAATTTTCGATGTCGAATCTAGAGTGCCAGGACTATACAAAAGAGTGAAATTTTGATCCAGGTAAGTCAATATGCATATATATAGGTCTTTTATGATTGGTCCCAGTCTAAATAAGCCAAAAATGATCATAATTTGACATTTTTTGATAAAATACAAATTTTTTGAAAATTTTCGAAGTCGAATCTAGAGTGCCAGGACTATACAAAAGAGTGAAATTTTGATCCAGGTAAGTCGATATGCATATATATAGGTCTTTTATGATTGGT
Organism: Chrysoperla carnea; assembly: GCF_905475395.1. Classification (NCBI taxonomy): domain Eukaryota; kingdom Metazoa; phylum Arthropoda; class Insecta; order Neuroptera; family Chrysopidae; genus Chrysoperla; species Chrysoperla carnea. Next base: position 114,678 of record NW_025408245.1, read on the forward strand.
CCCAGTCTAAATAAGCCAAAAATGATCATAATTTGACATTTTTTGATAAAATACAAATTTTTTGAAAATTTTCGATGTCGAATCTAGAGTGCCAGGACTATACAAAAGAGTGAAATTTTGATCCAGGTAGGTCGATATGCATATATATAGGTCTTTTATGATTGGTCCCAGTCTAAATAAGCCAAAAATGATCATAATTTGACATTTTTTGATAAAATACAAATTTTTTGAAAATTTTCGATGTCGAATCTAGAGTGCCAGGACTATACAAAAGAGTGAAATTTTGATCCAGGTAAGTCGATATGCATATATATAGGTCTTTTATGATTGGTCCCAGTCTAAATAAGCCAAAAATGATCATAATTTGACATTTTTGATAAAATACAAATTTTTTGAAAATTTTCGATGTCGAATCTAGAGTGCCAGGACTATACAAAAGAGTGAAATTTTGATCCAGGTTAGTCGATATGCATATATATCGGTCTTTTATGATTGGTCCCAGTCTAAATAAGCCAAAAATGATCATAATTTGACATTTTTTGATAAAATACAAATTTTTTGAAAATTTTCGATGTCGAATCTAGAGTGCCAGGACTATACAAAAGAGTGAAATTTTGATCCAGGTAAGTCGATATGCATATATATAGGTCTTTTATGATTGGTCCCAGTCTAAATAAGCCAAAAATGATCATAATTTGACATTTTTTGATAAAATACAAATTTTTTGAAAATTTTCGATGTCGAATCTAGAGTGCCAGGACTATACAAAAGAGTGAAATTTTGATCCAGGTAAGTCGATATGCATATATATAGGTCTTTTATGATTGGTCCCAGTCTAAATAAGCCAAAAATGATCATAATTTGACATTTTTTGATAAAATACAAATTTTTTGAAAATTTTCGATGTCGAATCTAGAGTGCCAGGACTATTCAAAAGAGTAAAATTTTGATCCAGGTAAGTCGATATGCATATATATAGGTCTTTTATGATTGGTCCCAGTCTAAATAAGCCAAAAATGATCATAATTTGACATTTTTTGATAAAATACAAATTTTTTGAAAATTTTCGATGTCGAATCTAGAGTGCCAGTACTATACAAAAGAGTGAAATTTTGATCCAGGTAAGTCGATATGCATATATATAGGTCTTTTATGATTGGTCCCAGTCTAAATAAGCCAAAAATGATCATAATTTGACATTTTTGATAAAATACAAATTTTTTGAAAATTTTCGATGTCGAATCTAGAGTGCCAGGACTATACAAAAGAGTGAAATTTTGATCCAGGTTAGTCGATATGCATATATATAGGTCTTTTATGATTGGTCCCAGTCTAAATAAGCTAAAAATGATCATAATTTGACATTTTTTGATAAAATACAAATTTTTTGAAAATTTTCGATGTCGAATCTAGAGTGCCAGGACTATACAAAAGAGTGAAATTTTGATCCAGGTAAGTCGATATGCATATATATAGGTCTTTTATGATTGGTCCCAGTCTAAATAAGCCAAAAATGATCATAATTTGACATTTTTTGATAAAATACAAATTTTTTGAAAATTTTCGATGTCGAATCTAGAGTGCCAGGACTATTCAAAAGAGTAAATTTTGATCCAGGTAAGTCGATATGCATATATATAGGTCTTTTATGATTGGTCCCAGTCTAAATAAGCCAAAAATGATCATAATTTGACATTTTTTGATAAAATACAAATTTTTTGAAAATTTTCGATGTCGAATCTAGAGTGCCAGGACTATACAAAAGAGTGAAATTTTGATCCAGGTAAGTCGATATGCATATATATAGGTCTTTTATGATTGGTCCCTGTCTAAATAAGCCAAAAATGATCATAATTTGACATTTTTTGATAAAATACAAATTTTTTGAAAATTTTCGATGTCGAATCTAGAGTGCCAGGACTATACAAAAGAGTGAAATTTTGATCCAGGTAAGTCGATATGCATATATATAGGTCTTTTATGATTGGTCCCAGTCTAAATAAGCCAAAAATGATCATAATTTGACATTTTTGATAAAATACAAATTTTTTGAAAATTTTCGATGTCGAATCTAGAGTGCCAGGACTATACAAAAGAGTGAAATTTTGATCCAGGTAAGTCGATATGCATATATATAGGTCTTTTATGATTGGTCCCAGTCTAAATAAGCCAAAAATGATCATAATTTGACATTTTTTTATAAAATACAAATTTTTTGAAAATTTTCGATGTCGAATCTAGAGTGCCAGGACTATACAAAAGAGTGAAATTTTGATACAGGTAAGTCGATATGCATATATATAGGTCTTTTATGATTGGTCCCAGTCTAAATAAGCCAAAAATGATCATAATTTGACATTTTTTGATAAAATACAAATTTTTTGAAAATTTTCGATGTCGAATCTAGAGTGCCAGGACTATACAAAAGAGTGAAATTTTGATCCAGGTAAGTCGATATGCATATATATAGGTCTTTTATGATTGGTCCCAGTCTAAATAAGCCAAAAATGATCATAATTTGACATTTTTGATAAAATACAAATTTTTTGAAAATTTTCGATGTCGAATCTAGAGTGCCAGGACTATACAAAAGAGTGAAATTTTGATCCAGGTTAGTCGATATGCATATATATAGGTCTTTTATGATTGGTCTCAGTCTAAATAAGCCAAAAATGATCATAATTTGACATTTTTTGATAAAATACAAATTTTTTGAAAATTTTCGATGTCGAATCTAGAGTGCCAGGACTATACAAAAGAGTGAAATTTTGATCCAGGTAAGTCGATATGCATATATATAGGTCTTTTATGATTGGTCCCAGTCTAAATAAGCCAAAAATGATCATAATTTGACATTTTTTGATAAAATACAAATTTTTTGAAAATTTTCGATGTCGAATCTAGAGTGCCAGGACTGTTCAAAAGAGTAAAATTTTGATCCAGGTAAGTCGATATGCATATATATAGGTCTTTTATGATTGGTCCCAGTCTAAATAAGCCAAAAATGATCATAATTTGACATTTTTTGATAAAATACAAATTTTTTGAAAATTTTCGATGTCGAATCTAGAGTGCCAGGACTATACAAAAGAGTGAAATTTTGATCCAGGTAAGTCGATATGCATATATATAGGTCTTTTATGATTGGTCCCAGTCTAAATAAGCCAAAAATGATCATAATTTGACATTTTTTGATAAAATACAAATTTTTTGAAAATTTTCGATGTCGAATCTAGAGTGCCAGGACTATACAAAAGAGTGAAATTTTGATCCAGGTAAGTCGATATGCATATTAATAGGTCTTTTATGATTGGTCCCAGTCTAAATAAGCCAAAAATGATCATAATTTGACATTTTTTGATAAAATACAAATTTTTTGAAAATTTTCGATGTCGAATCTAGAGTGCCAGGACTATTCAAAAGAGTAAAATTTTGATCCAGGTAAGTCGATATGCATATATATAGGTCTTTTATGATTGGTCCCAGTCTAAATAAGCCAAAAATGATCATAATTTGACATTTTTTGATAAAATACAAATTTTTTGAAAATTTTCGATGTCGAATCTAGAGTGCCAGGACTATACAAAAGAGTGAAATTTTGATCCAGGTAAGTCGATATGCATATATATAGGTCTTTTATGATTGGTCCCAGTCTAAATAAGCCAAAAATGATCATAATTTGACATTTTTGATAAAATACAAATTTTTTGAAAATTTTCGATGTCGAATCTAGAGTGCCAGGACTATACAAAAGAGTGAAATTTTGATCCAGGTTAGTCGATATGCATATATATAGGTCTTTTATGATTGGTCCCAGTCTAAATAAGCCAAAAATGATCATAATTTGACATTTTTTGATAAAATACAAATTTTTTGAAAATTTTCGATGTCGAATCTAGAGTGCCAGGACTATACAAAAGAGTGAAATTTTGATCCAGGTAAGTCGATATGCATATATATAGGTCTTTTATGATTGGTCCCAGTCTAAATAAGCCAAAAATGATCATAATTTGACATTTTTTGATAAAATACAAATTTTTTGAAAATTTTCGAAGTCGAATCTAGAGTGCCAGGACTATACAAAAGAGTGAAATTTTGATCCAGGTAAGTCGATATGCATATATATAGGTCTTTTATGATTGGTCCCAGTCTAAATAAGCCAAAAATGATCATAATTTGACATTTTTTGATAAAATACAAATTTTTTGAAAATTTTCGATGTCGAATCTAAAGTGCCAGGACTATGCAAAAGAGTGAAATTTTGATCCAGGTAAGTCGATATGCATATATATAGGGCTTTTATGATTGGTCCCAGTCTAAATAAGCCAAAAATGATCATAATTTGACATTTTTTGATAAAATACAAATTTTTTGAAAATTTTCGATGTCGAATCTAGAGTGCCAGGACTATACAAAAGAGTGAAATTTTGATCCAGGTAAGTCGATATGCATATATATAGGTCTTTTATGATTGGTCCCAGTCTAAATAAGCCAAAAATGATCATAATTTGACATTTTTTGATAATATACAAATTTTTTGAAAATTTTCGAAGTCGAATCTAGAGTGCCAGGACTATACAAAAGAGTGAAATTTTGATCCAGGTAAGTCGATATGCATATATATAGGTCTTTTATGATTGGTCCCAGTCTAAATAAGCCAAAAATGATCATAATTTGACATTTTTTGATAAAATACAAATTTTTTGAAAATTTTCGATGTCGAATCTAGAGTGCCAGGACTATACAAAAGAGTGAAATTTTGATCCAGGTAAGTCGATATGCATATATATAGGTCTTTTATGATTGGTCCTAGTCTAAATAAGCCAAAAATGATCATAATTTGACATTTTTTGATAAAATACAAATTTTTTGAAAATTTTCGAAGTCGAATCTAGAGTGCCAGGACTATACAAAAGAGTGAAATTTTGATCCAGGTAAGTCGATATGCATATATATAGGTCTTTTATGATTGGTCCCAGTCTAAATAAGCCAAAAATGATCATAATTTGACATTTTTTGATAAAATACAAATTTTTTGAAAATTTTCGATGTCGAATCTAGAGTGCCAGGACTATTCAAAAGAGTAAAATTTTGATCCAGGTAAGTCGATATGCATATATATAGGTCTTTTATGATTGGTCCCAGTCTAAATAAGCCAAAAATGATCATAATTTGACATTTTTTGATAAAATACAAATTTTTTGAAAATTTTCGATGTCGAATCTAGAGTGCTAGGACTATACAAAAGAGTGAAATTTTGATCCAGGTAAGTCGATATGCATATATATAGGTCATTTTTTGATAAAATACAAATTTTTTGAAAATTTTCGATGTCGAATCTAGAGTGCCAGGACTATACAAAAGAGTGAAATTTTGATTCAGGTAAGTCGATATGCATATATATAGGTCTTTTATGATTGGTCCCAGTCTAAATAAGCCAAAAATGATCATAATTTGACATTTTTTGATAAAATACAAATTTTTTGAAAATTTTCGATGTCGAATCTAGAGTGCCAGGACTATACAAAAGAGTGAAATTTTGATCCAGGTAAGTCGATATGCATATATATAGGTCTTTTATGATTGGTCCCAGTCTAAATAAGCCAAAAATGATCATAATTTGACATTTTTTGATAAAATACAAATTTTTTGAAAATTTTCGATGTCGAATCTAGAGTGCCAGGACTGTTCAAAAGAGTAAAATTTTGATCCAGGTAAGTCGATATGCATATATATAGGTCTTTTATGATTGGTCCCAGTCTAAATAAGCCAAAAATGATCATAATTTGACATTTTTTGATAAAATACAAATTTGTTGAAAATTTTCGATGTCGAATCTAGAGTGCCAGGACTATACAAAAGAGTGAAATTTTGATCCAGGTAAGTCGATATGCATATATATAGGTCTTTTATGATTGGTCCCAGTCTAAATAAGCCAAAAATGATCATAATTTGACATTTTTTGATAAAATACAAATTTTTTGAAAATTTTCGATGTCGAATCTAGAGTGCCAGGACTATACAAAAGAGTGAAATTTTGATCCAGGTAAGTCGATATGCATATTAATAGGTCTTTTATGATTGGTCCCAGTCTAAATAAGCCAAAAATGATCATAATTTGACATTTTTTGATAAAATACAAATTTTTTGAAAATTTTCGATGTCGAATCTAGAGTGCCAGGACTATTCAAAAGAGTAAAATTTTGATCCAGGTAAGTCGATATGCATATATATAGGTCTTTTATGATTGGTCCCAGTCTAAATAAGCCAAAAATGATCATAATTTGACATTTTTTGATAAAATACAAATTTTTTGAAAATTTTCGATGTCGAATCTAGAGTGCCAGGACTATACAAAAGAGTGAAATTTTGATCCAGGTAAGTCGATATGCATATATATAGGTCTTTTATGATTGGTCCCAGTCTAAATAAGCCAAAAATGATCATAATTTGACATTTTTGATAAAATACAAATTTTTTGAAAATTTTCGATGTCGAATCTAGAGTGCCAGGACTATACAAAAGAGTGAAATTTTGATCCAGGTTAGTCGATATGCATATATATAGGTCTTTTATGATTGGTCCCAGTCTAAATAAGCCAAAAATGATCATAATTTGACATTTTTTGATAAAATACAAATTTTTTGAAAATTTTCGATGTCGAATCTAGAGTGCCAGGACTATACAAAAGAGTGAAATTTTGATCCAGGTAAGTCGATATGCATATATATAGGTCTTTTATGATTGGTCCCAGTCTAAATAAGCCAAAAATGATCATAATTTGACATTTTTTGATAAAATACAAATTTTTTGAAAATTTTCGAAGTCGAATCTAGAGTGCCAGGACTATACAAAAGAGTGAAATTTTGATCCAGGTAAGTCGATATGCATATATATAGGTCTTTTATGATTGGTCCCAGTCTAAATAAGCCAAAAATGATCATAATTTGACATTTTTTGATAAAATACAAATTTTTTGAAAATTTTCGATGTCGAATCTAAAGTGCCAGGACTATGCAAAAGAGTGAAATTTTGATCCAGGTAAGTCGATATGCATATATATAGGGCTTTTATGATTGGTCCCAGTCTAAATAAGCCAAAAATGATCATAATTTGACATTTTTTGATAAAATACAAATTTTTTGAAAATTTTCGATGTCGAATCTAGAGTGCCAGGACTATACAAAAGAGTGAAATTTTGATCCAGGTAAGTCGATATGCATATATATAGGTCTTTTATGATTGGTCCCAGTCTAAATAAGCCAAAAATGATCATAATTTGACATTTTTTGATAATATACAAATTTTTTGAAAATTTTCGAAGTCGAATCTAGAGTGCCAGGACTATACAAAAGAGTGAAATTTTGATCCAGGTAAGTCGATATGCATATATATAGGTCTTTTATGATTGGTCCCAGTCTAAATAAGCCAAAAATGATCATAATTTGACATTTTTTGATAAAATACAAATTTTTTGAAAATTTTCGATGTCGAATCTAGAGTGCCAGGACTATACAAAAGAGTGAAATTTTGATCCAGGTAAGTCGATATGCATATATATAGGTCTTTTATGATTGGTCCTAGTCTAAATAAGCCAAAAATGATCATAATTTGACATTTTTTGATAAAATACAAATTTTTTGAAAATTTTCGAAGTCGAATCTAGAGTGCCAGGACTATACAAAAGAGTGAAATTTTGATCCAGGTAAGTCGATATGCATATATATAGGTCTTTTATGATTGGTCCCAGTCTAAATAAGCCAAAAATGATCATAATTTGACATTTTTTGATAAAATACAAATTTTTTGAAAATTTTCGATGTCGAATCTAGAGTGCCAGGACTATTCAAAAGAGTAAAATTTTGATCCAGGTAAGTCGATATGCATATATATAGGTCTTTTATGATTGGTCCCAGTCTAAATAAGCCAAAAATGATCATAATTTGACATTTTTTGATAAAATACAAATTTTTTGAAAATTTTCGATGTCGAATCTAGAGTGCTAGGACTATACAAAAGAGTGAAATTTTGATCCAGGTAAGTCGATATGCATATATATAGGTCATTTTTTGATAAAATACAAATTTTTTGAAAATTTTCGATGTCGAATCTAGAGTGCCAGGACTATACAAAAGAGTGAAATTTTGATTCAGGTAAGTCGATATGCATATATATAGGTCTTTTATGATTGGTCCCAGTCTAAATAAGCCAAAAATGATCATAATTTGACATTTTTTGATAAAATACAAATTTTTTGAAAATTTTCGATGTCGAATCTAGAGTGCCAGGACTATACAAAAGAGTTAAATTTTGATCCAGGTAAGTCGATATGCATATATATAGGTCTTTTATGATTGGTCCCAGTCTAAATAAGCCAAAAATGATCATAATTTGACATTTTTTGAAAAAATACAAATTTTTTGAAAATTTTCGATGTCGAATCTAGAGTGCCAGGACTATACAAAAGAGTGAAATTTTGATCCAGGTAAGTCGATATGCATATATATAGGTCTTTTATGATTGGTCCCAGTCTAAATAAGCCAAAAATGATCATAATTTGACATTTTTTGATAAAATACAAATTTTTTGAAAATTTTCGATGTCGAATCTAGAGTGCCAGGACTATACCAAAGAGTGAAATTTTGATCCAGGTAAGTCGATATGCATATATATAGGTCTTTTATGATTGGTCCCAGTCTAAATAAGCCAAAAATGATCATAATTTGACATTTTTTGATAAAATACAAATTTTTTGAAAATTTTCGATGTCGAATCTAGAGTGCCAGGACTATACAAAAGAGTGAAATTTTGATCCAGGTAAGTCGATATGCATATATATAGGTCTTTTATGATTGGTCCCAGTCTAAATAAGCCAAAAATGATCATAATTTGACATTTTTGATAAAATACAAATTTTTTGAAAATTTTCGATGTCGAATCTAGAGTGCCAGGACTATACAAAAGAGTGAAATTTTGATTCAGGTAAGTCGATATGCATATATATAGGTCTTTTATGATTGGTCCCAGTCTAAATAAGCCAAAAATGATCATAATTTGACATTTTTTGATAAAATACAAATTTTTTGAAAATTTTCGATGTCGAATCTAGAGTGCCAGGACTATTCAAAAGAGTAAAATTTTGATCCAGGTAAGTAGATATGCATATATATAGGTCTTTTATGATTGGTCCCAGTCTAAATAAGCCAAAAATGATCATAATTTGACATTTTTTGATAAAATACAAATTTTTTGAAAATTTTCGATGTCGAATCTAGAGTGCCAGGACTATACAAAAGAGTTAAATTTTGATCCAGGTAAGTCGATATGCATATATATAGGTCTTTTATGATTGGTCCCAGTCTAAATAAGCCAAAAATGATCATAATTTGACATTTTTTGATAAAATACAAATTTTTTGAAAATTTTCGATGTCGAATCTAGAGTGCCAGGACTATACAAAAGAGTGAAATTTTGATCCAGGTAAGTCGATATGCATATATATAGGTCTTTTATGATTGGTCCCAGTCTAAATAAGCCAAAAATGATCATAATTTGACATTTTTTGATAAAATACAAATTTTTTGAAAATTTTCGATGTCGAATCTAGAGTGCCAGGACTATACCAAAGAGTGAAATTTTGATCCAGGTAAGTCGATATGCATATATATAGGTCTTTCATGATTGGTCCCAGTCTAAATAAGCCAAAAATGATCATAATTTGACATTTTTTGATAAAATACAAATTTTTTGAAAATTTTCGATGTCGAATCTAGAGTGCCAGGACTATACAAAAGAGTGAAATTTTGATCCAGGTAAGTCGATATGCATATATATAGGTCTTTAATGATTTGTCCCAGTCTAAATAAGCCAAAAATGATCATAATTTGACATTTTTTTATAAAAAACAAATTTTTTGAAAATTTTCGATGTCGAACCTAGAGTGCCAGGACTATACATAAGAGTGAAATTTTGATCCAGGTAAGTCGATATGCATATATATAGGTCTTTTATGATTGGTCCCAGTCTAAATAAGCCAAAATTGATCATAATTTGACATTTTTTGATAAAAAACAAATTTTTTGAAAATTTTCGATGTCGAATCTAGAGTGCCAGGACTATACAAAAGAGTGAAATTTTGATCCAGGAAAGTCGATATGCATATATATAGGTCTTTTATGATTGGTCCCAGTCTAAATAAGCCAAAAATGATCAGAATTTCACATTTTTTGATAAAAAACAAATTTTTTGAAAATTTTCGATGTCGAATCTAGAGTGCCAGGACTATACAAAGGAGTGAAATTTTGATCCAGGTAAGTCGATATGCATATATATAGGTCTTTTATGATTGGTCCCAGTCTAAATAAGCCAAAAATGATCATAATTTGACATTTTTTGATAAAATACAAATTTTTTGAAAATTTTCGATGTCGAATCTAGAGTGCCAGGACTATACAAAAGAGTGCAATTTTGATCCAGGTAAGTCGATATGCATATATATAGGTCTTTTATGATTGGTTCCAGTCTAAATAAGCCAAAAATGATCATAATTTGACATTTTTTGATAAAATACAAATTTTTTGAAAATTTTCGATGTCGAATCTAGAGTGCCAGGACTATACAAAAGAGTGAAATTTTGATCCAGGTAAGTCGATATGCATATATATAGGTCTTTTATGATTGGTCCCAGTCTAAATAAGCCAAAAATGATCATAATTTGACATTTTTTGATAAAATACAAATTTTTTGAAAATTTTCGATGTCGAATCTAGAGTGCCAGGACTATACAAAAGAGTGAAATTTTGATCCAGGTAAGTCGATATGCATATATATAGGTCTTTCATGATTGGTCCCAGTCTAAATAAGCCAAAAATGATCATAATTTGACATTTTTTGATAAAATACAAATTTTTTGAAAATTTTCGATGTCGAATCTAGAGTGCCAGGACTATACAAAAGAGTGAAATTTTGATCCAGGTAAGTCGATATGCATATATATAGGTCTTTTATGATTGGTCCCAGTCTAAATAAGCCAAAAATGATCATAATTTGACATTTTTTGATAAAATACAAATTTTTTGAAAATTTTCGATGTCGAATCTAGAGTGCCAGGACTATACAAAAGAGTGAAATTTTGATCCAAGTAAGTCGATATGCATATATACAGGTCTTTTATGATTGGTCCCAGTCTAAATAAGCCAAAAATGATCATAATTTCACATTTTTTGATAAAATACAAATTTTTTGAAAATTTTCGAAGTCGAATCTAGAGTGCCAGGACTATACAAAAGAGTGAAATTTTGATCCAGGTAAGTCGATATGCATATATATAGGTCTTTTATGATTGGTCCCAGTCTAAATAAGCCAAAAATGATCATAATTTGACATTTTTTGATAAAATACAAATTTTTTGAAAATTTTCGATGTCGAATCTAGAGTGCCAGGACTATACAAAAGAGTGAAATTTTGATCCAGGTAAGTCGATATGCATTTATATAGGTCTTTTATGATTGGTCCCAGTCTAAATAAGCCAAAAATGATCATAATTTGACATTTTTTGATAAAATACAAATTTTTTGAAAATTTTCGAAGTCGAATCTAGAGTGCCAGGACTATACAAAAGAGTGAAATTTTGATCCAGGTAAGTCGATATGCATATATATAGGTCTTTTATGATTGGTCCCAGTCTAAATAAGCCAAAAATGATCATAATTTGACATTTTTTGATAAAATACAAATTTTTTGAAAATTTTCGATGTCGAATCTAGAGTGCCAGGACTATTCAAAAGAGTAAAATTTTGATCCAGGTAAGTCGATATGCATATATATAGGTCTTTTATGATTGGTCCCAGTCTAAATAAGCCAAAAATGATCATAATTTGACATTTTTTGATAAAATACAAATTTTTTGAAAATTTTCGATGTCGAATCTAGAGTGCCAGGACTATACAAAAGAGTGAAATTTTGATCCAGGTAAGTCGATATGCATATATATAGGTCTTTTATGATTGGTCCCAGTAAATAAGCCAAAAATGATCATAATTTGACATTTTTTGATAAAATACAAATTTTTTGAAAATTTTCGATGTCGAATCTAGAGTGCCAGGACTATACAAAAGAGTGAAATTTTGATCCAGGTTAGTCGATATGCATATATATATAGGTCTTTTATGATTGGTCCCAGTCTAAATAAGCCAAAAATGATCATAATTTGACATTTTTTGATAAAAAACAAATTTTTTTAAAATTTTCGATGTCGTATCTAAAGTGCCAGGACTATACAAAAGAGTGAAATTTTGATCCAGGTAAGTCGATATGCATATATATAGGTCTTTTATGATTTGTCCCAGTCTAAATAAGCCAAAAATGATCATAATTTGACATTTTTTTATAAAAAACAAATTTTTTGAAAATTTTCGATGTCGAACCTAGAGTGCCAGGACTATACATAAGAGTGAAATTTTGATCCAGGTAAGTCGATATGCATATATATAGGTCTTTTATGATTGGTCCCAGTCTAAATAAGCCAAAATTGATCATAATTTGACATTTTTTGATAAAAAACAAATTTTTTGAAAATTTTCGATGTCGAATCTAGAGTGCCAGGACTATACAAAAGAGTGAAATTTTGATCCAGGAAAGTCGATATGCATATATATAGGTCTTTTATGATTGGTCCCAGTCTAAATAAGCCAAAAATGATCAGAATTTGACATTTTTTGATAAAAAACAAATTTTTTGAAAATTTTCGATGTCGAATCTAGAGTGCCAGGACTATACAAAGGAGTGAAATTTTGATCCAGGTAAGTCGATATGCATATATATAGGTCTTTTATGATTGGTCCCAGTCTAAATAAGCCAAAAATGATCATAATTTGACATTTTTTGATAAAATACAAATTTTTTGAAAATTTTCGATGTCGAATCTAGAGTGCCAGGACTATACAAAAGAGTGAAATTTTGATCCAGGTAAGTCGATATGCATATATATAGGTCTTTTATGATTGGTCCCAGTCTAAATAAGCCAAAAATGATCATAATTTGACATTTTTTGATAAAATACAAATTTTTTGAAAATTTTCGATGTCGAATCTAGAGTGCCAGGACTATACAAAAGAGTGAAATTTTGATCCAGGTAAGTCGATATGCATATATATAGGTCTTTTATGATTGGTCCCAGTCTAAATAAGCCAAAAATGATCATAATTTGACATTTTTTGATAAAATACAAATTTTTTGAAAATTTTCGATGTCGAATCTAGAGTGCCAGGAATATACAAAAGAGTGAAATTTTGATCCAGGTAAGTCGATATGCATATATATAGGTCTTTTATGATTGGTCCCAGTCTAAATAAGCCAAAAATGATCATAATTTGACATTTTTTGATAAAAAACAAATTTTTTGAAAATTTTCGATGTCGAATCTAGAGTGCCAGGACTATACAAAAGAGTGAAATTTTGATCCAGGTAAGTCGATATGCATATATATAGGTCTTTTATGATTGGTCCCAGTCTAAATAAGCCAAAAATGATCATAATTTGACATTTTTTGATAAAAAACAAATTTTTTGAAAATTTTCGATGTCGAATCTAGAGTGCCAGGACTATACAAAAGAGTGAAATTTTGATCCAGGAAAGTCAATATGCATATATATAGGTCTTTTATGATTGGTCCCAGTCTAAATAAGCCAAAAATGATCAGAATTTGACATTTTTTGATAAAAAACAAATTTTTTGAAAATTTTCGATGTCGAATCTAGAGTGCCAGGACTATACAAAAGAGTGAAATTTTGATCCAGGTTAGTCGATATGCATATATATAGGTCTTTTATGATTGGTCCCAGTCTAAATAAGCCAAAAATGATCATAATTTGACATTTTTTGATAAAAAACAAATTTTTTTAAAATTTTCGATGTCGAATCTAGAGTGCCAGGACTATACAAAAGAGTGAAATTTTGATCCAGGTAAGTCGATATGCATATATATAGGTCTTTTATGATTGGTCCCAGTCTAAATAAGCCAAAAATGATCATAATTTGACATTTTTTGATAAAAAACAAATTTTTTGAAAATTTTCGATGTCGAATCTAGAGTGCCAGGACTATACAAAAGAGTGAAATTTTGATCCAGGTAAGTCGATATGCATATATATAGGTCTTTTATGATTGGTCCCAGTCTAAATAAGCCAAAAATGATCATAATTGGACATTTTTTGATAAAATACAAATTTTTTGAAAATTTTCGAAGTCGAATCTAGAGTGCCAGGACTATACAAAAGAGTGAAATTTTGATCCAGGTAAGTCGATATGCATATATATAGGTCTTTTATGATTGGTCCCAGTCTAAATAAGCCAAAAATGATCATAATTTGACATTTTTTGATAAAATACAAATTTTTTGAAAATTTTCGATGTCGAATCTAGAGTGCCAGGACTATACAAAAGAGTGAAATTTTGATCCAGGTAAGTCGATATGCATATATATAGGTCTTTTATGATTGGTCCCAGTCTAAATAAGCCAAAAATGATCATAATTGGACATTTTTTGATAAACTACAAATTTTTTGAAAATTTTCGATGTCGAATCTAGAGTGCCAGGACTATACAAAAGAGTGAAATTTTGATCCAGGTAAGTCGATATGCATATATATAGGTCTTTTATGATTGGTCCCAGTCTAAATAAGCCAAAAATGATCATAATTTGACATTTTTTGATAAAATACAAATTTTTTGAAAATTTTCGATGTCGAATCTAGAGTGCCAGGACTATACAAAAGAGTGAAATTTTGATCCAGGTAAGTCGATATGCATATATATAGGTCTTTTATGATGGGTCCCAGTCTAAATAAGCCAAAAATGATCATAATTTTACATTTTTTGATAAAATACAAATTTTTTGAAAATTTTCGATGTCGAATCTAGAGTGCCAGGACTATACAAAAGAGTGAAATTTTGATCCAGGTAAGTCGATATGCATATATATAGGTCTTTTATGATTGGTCCCAGTCTAAATAAGCCAAAAATGATCATAATTTGACATTTTTTTATAAAAAACAAATTTTTTGAAAATTTTCGATGTCGAATCTAGAGTGCCAGGACTATACAAAAGAGTGAAATTTTGATCCAGGTAAGTCGATATGCATATATATAGGTCTTTTATGATTGGTCCCAGTCTAAATAAGCCAAAAATGATCATAATTTGCCATTTTTTGATAAAATACAAATTTTTTAAAATTTTCGATGTCGAATCTAGAGTGCCAGGACTATACAAAAGAGTGCAATTTTGATCCAGGTATGTCGATATGCATATATATAGGTCTTTTATGATTGGTCCCAGTCTAAATAAGCCAAAAATGATCATAATTTGCCATTTTTTGATAAAATACAAATTTTTTAAAATTTTCGATGTCGAATCTAGAGTGCCAGGACTATACAAAAGAGTGCAATTTTGATCCAGGTATGTCGATATGCATATATATAGGTCTTTTATGATTGGTCCCAGTCTAAATAAGCCAAAAATGATCATAATTTGACATTTTTTGATAAAATACAAATTTTTTGAAAATTTTCGATGTCGAATCTAGAGTGCCAGGACTATACAAAAGAGTGAAATTTTGATCCGGGTAAGTCGATATGCATATATATAGGTCTTTTATGATTGGTCCCAGTCTAAATAAGCCAAAAATGATCATAATTTGACATTTTTTGATAAAATACAAATTTTTTGAAAATTTTCGACGTCGAATCTAGAGTGCCAGGACTATACAAAAGAGTGAAATTTTGATCCAGGTAAGTCGATATGCATATATATAGGTCTTTTATGATTGGTCCCAGTCTAAATAAGCCAAAAATGATCATAATTTGACATTTTTTGATAAAATACAAATTTTTTGAAAATTTTCGATGTCGAATCTAGAGTGCCAGGACTATACAAAAGAGTGAAATTTTGATCCAGGTAAGTCGATATGCATATATATAGGTCTTTCATGATTGGTCCCAGTCTAAATAAGCCAAAAATGATAATAATTTGACATTTTTTGATAAAATACAAATTTTTTGAAAATTTTCGATGTCGAATCTAGAGTGCCAGGACTATACAAAAGAGTGAAATTTTGATCCAGGTAAGTCGATATGCATATATATAGGTCTTTTATGATTGGTCCCAGTCTAAATAAGCCAAAAATGATCATAATTTGACATTTTTTGATAAAATACAAATTTTTTGAAAATTTTCGACATCGAATCTAGAGTGCCAGGACTATACAAAAGAGTGAAATTTTGATCCAGGTAAGTCGATATGCATATATATAGGTCTTTTATGATTGGTCCCAGTCTAAATAAGCCAAAAATGATCATAATTTGACATTTTTTGATAAAATACAAATTTTTTGAAAATTTTCGATGTCGAATCTAGAGTGCCAGGACTATACAAAAGAGTGAAATTTTGATCCAGGTAAGTCGATATGCATATATATAGGTCTTTTATGATTGGTCCCAGTCTAAATAAGCCAAAAATGATCATAATTTGACATTTTTTGATAAAATACAAATTTTTTGAAAATTTTCGATGTCGAATCTAGAGTGCCAGGACTATACAAAAGAGTGAAATTTTGATCCAGGTAAGTCGATATGCATATATATAGGTCTTTTATGATTGGTCCCAGTCTAAATAAGCCAAAAATGATCATAATTTGACATTTTTTGATAAAATACAAATTTTTAGAAAATTTTCGATGTCGAATCTAGAGTGCCAGGACTATACAAAAGAGTGAAATTTTGATCCAGGTAAGTCGATATGCATATATATAGGTCTTTTATGATTGGTCCCAGTCTAAATAAGCCAAAAATGATCATAATTTGACATTTTTTGATAAAATACAAATTTTTTGAAAATTTTCGATGTCGAATCTAGAGTGCCAGGACTATACAAAAGAGTGCAATTTTGATCCAGGTAAGTCGATATGCATATATATAGGTCTTTTATGATTGGTCCCAGTCTAAATAAGCCAAAAATGATCATAATTTGACATTTTTTGATAAAAAACAAATTTTTTGAAAATTTTCGATGTCGAATCTAGAGTGCCAGGACTATACAAAAGAGTGAAATTTTGATCCAGGAAAGTCGATATGCATATATATAGGTCTTTTATGATTGGTCCCAGTCTAAATAAGCCAAAAATGATCAGAATTTGACATTTTTTGATAAAAAACAAATTTTTTGAAAATTTTCGATGTCGAATCTAGAGTGCCAGGACTATACAAAAGAGTGAAATTTTGATCCAGGTTAGTCGATATGCATATATATAGGTCTTTTATGATTGGTCCCAGTCTAAATAAGCCAAAAATGATCATAATTTGACATTTTTTGATAAAAAACAAATTTTTTTAAAATTTTCGATGTCGAATCTAGAGTGCCAGGACTATACAAAAGAGTGAAATTTTGATCCAGGTAAGTCGATATGCATATATATAGGTCTTTTATGATTGGTCCCAGTCTAAATAAGCCAAAAATGATCATAATTTGACATTTTTTGATAAAAAACAAATTTTTTGAAAATTTTCGATGTCGAATCTAGAGTGCCAGGACTATACAAAAGAGTGAAATTTTGATCCAGGTAAGTCGATATGCATATATATAGGTCTTTTATGATTGGTCCCAGTCTAAATAAGCCAAAAATGATCATAATTGGACATTTTTTGATAAAATACAAATTTTTTGAAAATTTTCGAAGTCGAATCTAGAGTGCCAGGACTATACAAAAGAGTGAAATTTTGATCCAGGTAAGTCGATATGCATATATATAGGTCTTTTATGATTGGTCCCAGTCTAAATAAGCCAAAAATGATCATAATTTGACATTTTTTGATAAAATACAAATTTTTTGAAAATTTTCGATGTCGAATCTAGAGTGCCAGGACTATACAAAAGAGTGAAATTTTGATCCAGGTAAGTCGATATGCATATATATAGGTCTTTTATGATTGGTCCCAGTCTAAATAAGCCAAAAATGATCATAATTGGACATTTTTTGATAAACTACAAATTTTTTGAAAATTTTCGATGTCGAATCTAGAGTGCCAGGACTATACAAAAGAGTGAAATTTTGATCCAGGTAAGTCGATATGCATATATATAGGTCTTTTATGATTGGTCCCAGTCTAAATAAGCCAAAAATGATCATAATTTGAAATTTTTTGATAAAATACAAATTTTTTGAAAATTTTCGAAGTCGAATCTAGAGTGCCAGGACTATACAAAAGAGTGAAATTTTGATCCAGGTAAGTCGATATGCATATATATAGGTCTTTTATGAATGGTCCCAGTCTAAATAAGCCAAAAATGATCATAATTTGACATTTTTTGATAAAATACAAATTTTTTGAAAATTTTCGATGTCGAATCTAGAGTGCCAGGACTATACAAAAGAGTGAAATTTTGATCCAGGTAAGTCGATATGCATATATATAGGTCTTTTATGATTGGTCCCAGTCTAAATAAGCCAAAAATGATCATAATTTGACATTTTTTTATAAAAAACAAATTTTTTGAAAATTTTCGATGTCGAATCTAGAGTGCCAGGACTATACAAAAGAGTGAAATTTTGATCCAGGTATGTCGATATGCATATATATAGGTCTTTTATGAATGGTCCCAGTCTAAATAAGCCAAAAATGATCATAATTTGACATTTTTTGATAAAATACAAATTTTTTGAAAATTTTCGATGTCGAATCTAGAGTGCCAGGACTATACAAAAGAGTGAAATTTTGATCCAGGTTAGTCGATATGCATATATATAGGTCTTTTATGATTGGTCCCAGTCTAAATAAGCCAAAAATGATCATAATTTGACATTTTTTGATAAAAAACAAATTTTTTTAAAATTTTCGATGTCGAATCTAGAGTGCCAGGACTATACAAAAGAGTGAAATTTTGATCCAGGTAAGTCGATATGCATATATATAGGTCTTTTATGATTTGTCCCAGTCTAAATAAGCCAAAA
The DNA here is from genome assembly GCF_905475395.1 of Chrysoperla carnea. Taxonomy (NCBI): domain Eukaryota; kingdom Metazoa; phylum Arthropoda; class Insecta; order Neuroptera; family Chrysopidae; genus Chrysoperla; species Chrysoperla carnea. Next base: position 133,679 of record NW_025408245.1, read on the forward strand.
ATGATCATAATTTGACATTTTTTGATAAAAAACAAATTTTTTGAAAATTTTCGATGTCGAATCTAGAGTGCCAGGACTATACAAAAGAGTGAAATTTTGATCCAGGTAAGTCGATATGCATATATATAGGTCTTTTATGATTGGTCCCAGTCTAAATAAGCCAAAAATGATCATAATTGGACATTTTTTGATAAAATACAAATTTTTTGAAAATTTTCGAAGTCGAATCTAGAGTGCCAGGACTATACAAAAGAGTGAAATTTTGATCCAGGTAAGTCGATATGCATATATATAGGTCTTTTATGATTGGTCCCAGTCTAAATAAGCCAAAAATGATCATAATTTGACATTTTTTGATAAAATACAAATTTTTTGAAAATTTTCGATGTCGAATCTAGAGTGCCAGGACTATACAAAAGAGTGAAATTTTGATCCAGGTAAGTCGATATGCATATATATAGGTCTTTTATGATTGGTCCCAGTCTAAATAAGCCAAAAATGATCATAATTTGACATTTTTTGATAAAATACAAATTTTTTGAAAATTTTCGATGTCGAATCTAGAGTGCCAGGACTATACAAAAGAGTGCAATTTTGATCCAGGTAAGTCGATATGCATATATATAGGTCTTTTATGATTGGTCCCAGTCTAAATAAGCCAAAAATGATCATAATTTGACATTTTTTGATAAAAAACAAATTTTTTGAAAATTTTCGATGTCGAATCTAGAGTGCCAGGACTATACAAAAGAGTGAAATTTTGATCCAGGAAAGTCGATATGCATATATATAGGTCTTTTATGATTGGTCCCAGTCTAAATAAGCCAAAAATGATCAGAATTTGACATTTTTTGATAAAAAACAAATTTTTTGAAAATTTTCGATGTCGAATCTAGAGTGCCAGGACTATACAAAAGAGTGAAATTTTGATCCAGGTTAGTCGATATGCATATATATAGGTCTTTTATGATTGGTCCCAGTCTAAATAAGCCAAAAATGATCATAATTTGACATTTTTTGATAAAAAACAAATTTTTTTAAAATTTTCGATGTCGAATCTAGAGTGCCAGGACTATACAAAAGAGTGAAATTTTGATCCAGGTAAGTCGATATGCATATATATAGGTCTTTTATGATTGGTCCGAGTCTAAATAAGCCAAAAATGATCATAATTTGACATTTTTTGATAAAAAACAAATTTTTTGAAAATTTTCGATGTCGAATCTAGAGTGCCAGGACTATACAAAAGAGTGAAATTTTGATCCAGGTAAGTCGATATGCATATATATAGGTCTTTTATGATTGGTCCCAGTCTAAATAAGCCAAAAATGATCATAATTGGACATTTTTTGATAAAATACAAATTTTTTGAAAATTTTCGAAGTCGAATCTAGAGTGCCAGGACTATACAAAAGAGTGAAATTTTGATCCAGGTAAGTCGATATGCATATATATAGGTCTTTTATGATTGGTCCCAGTCTAAATAAGCCAAAAATGATCATAATTTGACATTTTTTGATAAAATACAAATTTTTTGAAAATTTTCGATGTCGAATCTAGAGTGCCAGGACTATACAAAAGAGTGAAATTTTGATCCAGGTAAGTCGATATGCATATATATAGGTCTTTTATGATTGGTCCCAGTCTAAATAAGCCAAAAATGATCATAATTGGACATTTTTTGATAAACTACAAATTTTTTGAAAATTTTCGATGTCGAATCTAGAGTGCCAGGACTATACAAAAGAGTGAAATTTTGATCCAGGTAAGTCGATATGCATATATATAGGTCTTTTATGATTGGTCCCAGTCTAAATAAGCCAAAAATGATCATAATTTGAAATTTTTTGATAAAATACAAATTTTTTGAAAATTTTCGAAGTCGAATCTAGAGTGCCAGGACTATACAAAAGAGTGAAATTTTGATCCAGGTAAGTCGATATGCATATATATAGGTCTTTTATGAATGGTCCCAGTCTAAATAAGCCAAAAATGATCATAATTTGACATTTTTTGATAAAATACAAATTTTTTGAAAATTTTCGATGTCGAATCTAGAGTGCCAGGACTATACAAAAGAGTGAAATTTTGATCCAGGTAAGTCGATATGCATATATATAGGTCTTTTATGATTGGTCCCAGTCTAAATAAGCCAAAAATGATCATAATTTGACATTTTTTTATAAAAAACAAATTTTTTGAAAATTTTCGATGTCGAATCTAGAGTGCCAGGACTATACAAAAGAGTGAAATTTTGATCCAGGTATGTCGATATGCATATATATAGGTCTTTTATGAATGGTCCCAGTCTAAATAAGCCAAAAATGATCATAATTTGACATTTTTTGATAAAATACAAATTTTTTGAAAATTTTCGATGTCGAATCTAGAGTGCCAGGACTATACAAAAGAGTGAAATTTTGATCCAGGTAAGTCGATATGCATATATATAGGTCTTTTATGATTGGTCCCAGTCTAAATAAGCCAAAAATGATCATAATTTGCCATTTTTTGATAAAATACAAATTTTTTAAAATTTTCGATGTCGAATCTAGAGTGCCAGGACTATACAAAAGAGTGCAATTTTGATCCAGGTAAGTCGATATGCATATATATAGGTCTTTTATGATTGGTCCCAGTCTAAATAAGCCAAAAATGATCATAATTTGACATTTTTTGATAAAATACAAATTTTTTGAAAATTTTCGATGTCGAATCTAGAGTGCCAGGACTATACAAAAGAGTGAAATTTTGATCCGGGTAAGTCGATATGCATATATATAGGTCTTTTATGATTGGTCCCAGTCTAAATAAGCCAAAAATGATCATAATTTGACATTTTTTGATAAAATACAAATTTTTTGAAAATTTTCGACGTCGAATCTAGAGTGCCAGGACTATACAAAAGAGTGAAATTTTGATCCAGGTAAGTCGATATGCATATATATAGGTCTTTTATGATTGGTCCCAGTCTAAATAAGCCAAAAATGATCATAATTTGACATTTTTTGATAAAATACAAATTTTTTGAAAATTTTCGATGTCGAATCTAGAGTGCCAGGACTATACAAAAGAGTGAAATTTTGATCCAGGTAAGTCGATATGCATATATATAGGTCTTTCATGATTGGTCCCAGTCTAAATAAGCCAAAAATGATAATAATTTGACATTTTTTGATAAAATACAAATTTTTTGAAAATTTTCGATGTCGAATCTAGAGTGCCAGGACTATACAAAAGAGTGAAATTTTGATCAAGGTAAGTCGATATGCATATATATAGGTCTTTTATGATTGGTCCCAGTCTAAATAAGCCAAAAATGATCATAATTTGACATTTTTTGATAAAATACAAATTTTTTGAAAATTTTCGACGTCGAATCTAGAGTGCCAGGACTATACAAAAGAGTGAAATTTTGATCCAGGTAAGTCGATATGCATATATATAGGTCTTTTATGATTGGTCCCAGTCTAAATAAGCCAAAAATGATCATAATTTGACATTTTTTGATAAAATACAAATTTTTTGAAAATTTTCGATGTCGAATCTAGAGTGCCAGGACTATACAAAAGAGTGAAATTTTGATCCAGGTAAGTCGATATGCATATATATAGGTCTTTTATGATTGGTCCCAGTCTAAATAAGCCAAAAATGATCATAATTTGACATTTTTTGATAAAATACAAATTTTTTGAAAATTTTCGATGTCGAATCTAGAGTGCCAGGACTATACAAAAGAGTGAAATTTTGATCCAGGTAAGTCGATATGCATATATATAGGTCTTTTATGATTGGTCCCAGTCTAAATAAGCCAAAAATGATCATAATTTGACATTTTTTGATAAAATACAAATTTTTTGAAAATTTTCGATGTCGAATCTAGAGTGCCAGGACTATACAAAAGAGTGCAATTTTGATCCAGGTAAGTCGATATGCATATATATAGGTCTTTTATGATTGGTCCCAGTCTAAATAAGCCAAAAATGATCATAATTTGACATTTTTTGATAAAATACAAATTTTTTGAAAATTTTCGATGTCGAATCTAGAGTGCCAGGACTATACAAAAGAGTGAAATTTTGATCCAGGTAAGTCGATATGCATATATATAGGTCTTTCATGATTGGTCCCAGTCTAAATAAGCCAAAAATGATCATAATTTGACATTTTTTGATAAAATACAAATTTTTTGAAAATTTTCGATGTCGAATCTAGAGTGCCAGGACTATACAAAAGAGTGAAATTTTGATCCAGGTAAGTCGATATGCATATATATAGGTCTTTTATGATTGGTCCCAGTCTAAATAAGCCAAAAATGATCATAATTTGACATTTTTTGATAAAATACAAATTTTTTGAAAATTTTCGATGTCGAATCTAGAGTGCCAGGACTATACAAAAGAGTGAAATTTTGATCCAGGTAAGTCGATATGCATATATACAGGTCTTTTATGATTGGTCCCAGTCTAAATAAGCCAAAAATGATCATAATTTCACATTTTTTGATAAAATACAAATTTTTTGAAAATTTTCGAAGTCGAATCTAGAGTGCCAGGACTATACAAAAGAGTGAAATTTTGATCCAGGTAAGTCGATATGCATATATATAGGTCTTTTATGATTGGTCCCAGTCTAAATAAGCCAAAAATGATCATAATTTGACATTTTTTGATAAAATACAAATTTTTTTAAAATTTTCGATGTCGTATCTAGAGTGCCAGGACTATACAAAAGAGTGAAATTTTGATCCAGGTAAGTCGATATGCATATATATAGGTCTTTTATGATTTGTCCCAGTCTAAATAAGCCAAAAATGATCATAATTTGACATTTTTTTATAAAAAACAAATTTTTTGAAAATTTTCGATGTCGAACCTAGAGTGCCAGGACTATACATAAGAGTGAAATTTTGATCCAGGTAAGTCGATATGCATATATATAGGTCTTTTATGATTGGTCCCAGTCTAAATAAGCCAAAATTGATCATAATTTGACATTTTTTGATAAAAAACAAATTTTTTGAAAATTTTCGATGTCGAATCTAGAGTGCCAGGACTATACAAAAGAGTGAAATTTTGATCCAGGAAAGTCGATATGCATATATATAGGTCTTTTATGATTGGTCCCAGTCTAAATAAGCCAAAAATGATCAGAATTTGACATTTTTTGATAAAAAACAAATTTTTTGAAAATTTTCGATGTCGAATCTAGAGTGCCAGGACTATACAAAGGAGTGAAATTTTGATCCAGGTAAGTCGATATGCATATATATAGGTCTTTTATGATTGGTCCCAGTCTAAATAAGCCAAAAATGATCATAATTTGACATTTTTTAATAAAATACAAATTTTTTGAAAATTTTCGATGTCGAATCTAGAGTGCCAGGACTATACAAAAGAGTGCAATTTTGATCCAGGTAAGTCGATATGCATATATATAGGTCTTTTATGATTGGTCCCAGTCTAAATAAGCCAAAAATGATCATAATTTGACATTTTTTGATAAAATACAAATTTTTTGAAAATTTTCGATGTCGAATCTAGAGTGCCAGGACTATACAAAAGAGTGAAATTTTGATCCAGGTAAGTCGATATGCATATATATAGGTCTTTTATGATTGGTCCCAGTCTAAATAAGCCAAAAATGATCATAATTTGACATTTTTTGATAAAATACAAATTTTTTGAAAATTTTCGATGTCGAATCTAGAGTGCCAGGACTATACAAAAGAGTGAAATTTTGATCCAGGTAAGTCGATATGCATATATATAGGTCTTTCATGATTGGTCCCAGTCTAAATAAGCCAAAAATGATCATAATTTGACATTTTTTGATAAAATACAAATTTTTTGAAAATTTTCGATGTCGAATCTAGAGTGCCAGGACTATACAAAAGAGTGAAATTTTGATCCAGGTAAGTCGATATGCATATATATAGGTCTTTTATGATTGGTCCCAGTCTAAATAAGCCAAAAATGATCATAATTTGACATTTTTTGATAAAATACAAATTTTTTGAAAATTTTCGATGTCGAATCTAGAGTGCCAGGACTATACAAAAGAGTGAAATTTTGATCCAAGTAAGTCGATATGCATATATACAGGTCTTTTATGATTGGTCCCAGTCTAAATAAGCCAAAAATGATCATAATTTCACATTTTTTGATAAAATACAAATTTTTTGAAAATTTTCGAAGTCGAATCTAGAGTGCCAGGACTATACAAAAGAGTGAAATTTTGATCCAGGTAAGTCGATATGCATATATATAGGTCTTTTATGATTGGTCCCAGTCTAAATAAGCCAAAAATGATCATAATTTGACATTTTTTGATAAAATACAAATTTTTTGAAAATTTTCGATGTCGAATCTAGAGTGCCAGGACTATACAAAAGAGTGAAATTTTGATCCAGGTAAGTCGATATGCATTTATATAGGTCTTTTATGATTGGTCCCAGTCTAAATAAGCCAAAAATGATCATAATTTGACATTTTTTGATAAAATACAAATTTTTTGAAAATTTTCGAAGTCGAATCTAGAGTGCCAGGACTATACAAAAGAGTGAAATTTTGATCCAGGTAAGTCGATATGCATATATATAGGTCTTTTATGATTGGTCCCAGTCTAAATAAGCCAAAAATGATCATAATTTGACATTTTTTGATAAAATACAAATTTTTTGAAAATTTTCGATGTCGAATCTAGAGTGCCAGGACTATTCAAAAGAGTAAAATTTTGATCCAGGTAAGTCGATATGCATATGTATAGGTCTTTTATGATTGGTCCCAGTCTAAATAAGCCAAAAATGATCATAATTTGACATTTTTTGATAAAATACAAATTTTTTGAAAATTTTCGATGTCGAATCTAGAGTGCCAGGACTATACAAAAGAGTGAAATTTTGATCCAGGTAAGTCGATATGCATATATATAGGTCTTTTATGATTGGTCCCAGTCTAAATAAGCCAAAAATGATCATAATTTGACATTTTTTGATAAAATACAAATTTTTTGAAAATTTTCGATGTCGAATCTAGAGTGCCAGGACTATACAAAAGAGTGAAATTTTGATCCAGGTAAGTCGATATGCATATATATAGGTCTTTTATGATTGGTCCCAGTCTAAATAAGCCAAAAATGATCATAATTTGACATTTTTTGATAAAATACAAATTTTTTGAAAATTTTCGATGTCGAATCTAGAGTGCCAGGACTATACAAAAGAGTGAAATTTTGATCCAGGTAAGTCGATATGCATATATATAGGTCTTTTATGATTGGTCCCAGTCTAAATAAGCCAAAAATGATCATAATTTGACATTTTTTGATAAAATACAAATTTTTTGAAAATTTTCGATGTCGAATCTAGAGTGCCAGGACTATACAAAGGAGTGAAATTTTGATCCAGGTATGTCGATATGCATATATATAGGTCTTTTATGATTGGTCCCAGTCTAAATAAGCCAAAAATGATCATAATTTGACATTTTTTGATAAAATACAAATTTTTTGAAAATTTTCGATGTCGAATCTAGAGTGCCAGGACTATACAAAAGAGTGAAATTTTGATCCAGGTAAGTCGATATGCATATATATAGGTCTTTCATGATTGGTCCCAGTCTAAATAAGCCAAAAATGATCATAATTTGACATTTTTTGATAAAATACAAATTTGTTGAAAATTTTCGATGTCGAATCTAGAGTGCCAGGACTATACAAAAGAGTGAAATTTTGATCCAGGTAAGTCGATATGCATATATATAGGTCTTTTATGATTGGTCCCAGTCTAAATAAGCCAAAAATGATCATAATTTGACATTTTTTGATAAAATACAAATTTTTTGAAAATTTTCGATGTCGAATCTAGAGTGCCAGGACTATACAAAAGAGTGAAATTTTGATCCAAGTAAGTCGATATGCATATATACAGGTCTTTTATGATTGGTCCCAGTCTAAATAAGCCAAAAATGATCATAATTTCACATTTTTTGATAAAATACAAATTTTTTGAAAATTTTCGAAGTCGAATCTAGAGTGCCAGGACTATACAAAAGAGTGAAATTTTGATCCAGGTAAGTCGATATGCATATATATAGGTCTTTTATGATTGGTCCCAGTCTAAATAAGCCAAAAATGATCATAATTTGACATTTTTTGATAAAATACAAATTTTTTTAAAATTTTCGATGTCGTATCTAGAGTGCCAGGACTATACAAAAGAGTGAAATTTTGATCCAGGTAAGTCGATATGCATATATATAGGTCTTTTATGATTTGTCCCAGTCTAAATAAGCCAAAAATGATCATAATTTGACATTTTTTTATAAAAAACAAATTTTTTGAAAATTTTCGATGTCGAACCTAGAGTGCCAGGACTATACATAAGAGTGAAATTTTGATCCAGGTAAGTCGATATGCATATATATAGGTCTTTTATGATTGGTCCCAGTCTAAATAAGCCAAAATTGATCATAATTTGACATTTTTTGATAAAAAACAAATTTTTTGAAAATTTTCGATGTCGAATCTAGAGTGCCAGGACTATACAAAAGAGTGAAATTTTGATCCAGGAAAGTCGATATGCATATATATAGGTCTTTTATGATTGGTCCCAGTCTAAATAAGCCAAAAATGATCAGAATTTGACATTTTTTGATAAAAAACAAATTTTTTGAAAATTTTCGATGTCGAATCTAGAGTGCCAGGACTATACAAAGGAGTGAAATTTTGATCCAGGTAAGTCGATATGCATATATATAGGTCTTTTATGATTGGTCCCAGTCTAAATAAGCCAAAAATGATCATAATTTGACATTTTTTGATAAAATACAAATTTTTTGAAAATTTTCGATGTCGAATCTAGAGTGCCAGGAATATACAAAAGAGTGAAATTTTGATCCAGGTAAGTCGATATGCATATATATAGGTCTTTTATGATTGGTCCCAGTCTAAATAAGCCAAAAATGATCATAATTTGACATTTTTTGATAAAAAACAAATTTTTTGAAAATTTTCGATGTCGAATCTAGAGTGCCAGGACTATACAAAAGAGTGAAATTTTGATCCAGGTAAGTCGATATGCATATATATAGGTCTTTTATGATTGGTCCCAGTCTAAATAAGCCAAAAATGATCATAATTTGACATTTTTTGATAAAAAACAAATTTTTTGAAAATTTTCGATGTCGAATCTAGAGTGCCAGGACTATACAAAAGAGTGAAATTTTGATCCAGGAAAGTCGATATGCATATATATAGGTCTTTTATGATTGGTCCCAGTCTAAATAAGCCAAAAATGATCAGAATTTGACATTTTTTGATAAAAAACAAATTTTTTGAAAATTTTCGATGTCGAATCTAGAGTGCCAGGACTATACAAAAGAGTGAAATTTTGATCCAGGTTAGTCGATATGCATATATATAGGTCTTTTATGATTGGTCCCAGTCTAAATAAGCCAAAAATGATCATAATTTGACATTTTTTGATAAAAAACAAATTTTTTTAAAATTTTCGATGTCGAATCTAGAGTGCCAGGACTATACAAAAGAGTGAAATTTTGATCCAGGTAAGTCGATATGCATATATATAGGTCTTTTATGATTGGTCCCAGTCTAAATAAGCCAAAAATGATCATAATTTGACATTTTTTGATAAAAAACAAATTTTTTGAAAATTTTCGATGTCGAATCTAGAGTGCCAGGACTATACAAAAGAGTGAAATTTTGATCCAGGTAAGTCGATATGCATATATATAGGTCTTTTATGATTGGTCCCAGTCTAAATAAGCCAAAAATGATCATAATTGGACATTTTTTGATAAAATACAAATTTTTTGAAAATTTTCGAAGTCGAATCTAGAGTGCCAGGACTATACAAAAGAGTGAAATTTTGATCCAGGTAAGTCGATATGCATATATATAGGTCTTTTATGATTGGTCCCAGTCTAAATAAGCCAAAAATGATCATAATTTGACATTTTTTGATAAAAAACAAATTTTTTGAAAATTTTCGATGTCGAATCTAGAGTGCCAGGACTATACAAAGGAGTGAAATTTTGATCCAGGTAAGTCGATATGCATATATATAGGTCTTTTATGATTGGTCCCAGTCTAAATAAGCCAAAAATGATCATAATTTGACATTTTTTGATAAAATACAAATTTTTTGAAAATTTTCGATGTCGAATCTAGAGTGCCAGGACTATACAAAAGAGTGCAATTTTGATCCAGGTAAGTCGATATGCATATATATAGGTCTTTTATGATTGGTCCCAGTCTAAATAAGCCAAAAATGATCATAATTTGACATTTTTTGATAAAATACAAATTTTTTGAAAATTTTCGATGTCGAATCTAGAGTGCCAGGACTATACAAAAGAGTGAAATTTTGATCCAGGTAAGTCGATATGCATATATATAGGTCTTTTATGATTGGTCCCAGTCTAAATAAGCCAAAAATGATCATAATTTGACATTTTTTGATAAAATACAAATTTTTTGAAAATTTTCGATGTCGAATCTAGAGTGCCAGGACTATACAAAAGAGTGAAATTTTGATCCAGGTAAGTCGATATGCATATATATAGGTCTTTCATGATTGGTCCCAGTCTAAATAAGCCAAAAATGATCATAATTTGACATTTTTTGATAAAATACAAATTTTTTGAAAATTTTCGATGTCGAATCTAGAGTGCCAGGACTATACAAAAGAGTGAAATTTTGATCCAGGTAAGTCGATATGCATATATATAGGTCTTTTGTGATTGGTCCCAGTCTAAATAAGCCAAAAATGATCATAATTTGACATTTTTTGATAAAATACAAATTTTTTGAAAATTTTCGATGTCGAATCTAGAGTGCCAGGAATATACAAAAGAGTGAAATTTTGATCCAGGTAAGTCGATATGCATATATATAGGTCTTTTATGATTGGTCCCAGTCTAAATAAGCCAAAAATGATCATAATTTGACATTTTTTGATAAAAAACAAATTTTTTGAAAATTTTCGATGTCGAATCTAGAGTGCCAGGACTATACAAAAGAGTGAAATTTTGATCCAGGTAAGTCGATATAGATATATATAGGTCTTTTATGATTGGTCCCAGTCTAAATAAGCCAAAAATGATCATAATTTGACATTTTTTGATAAAAAACAAATTTTTTGAAAATTTTCGATGTCGAATCTAGAGTGCCAGGACTATACAAAAGAGTGAAATTTTGATCCAGGAAAGTCGATATGCATATATATAGGTCTTTTGTGATTGGTCCCAGTCTAAATAAGCCAAAAATGATCAGAATTTGACATTTTTTGATAAAAAACAAATTTTTTGAAAATTTTCGATGTCGAATCTAGAGTGCCAGGACTATACAAAAGAGTGAAATTTTGATCCAGGTTAGTCGATATGCATATATATAGGTCTTTTATGATTGGTCCCAGTCTAAATAAGCCAAAAATGATCATAATTTGACATTTTTTGATAAAAAACAAATTTTTTTAAAATTTTCGATGTCGAATCTAGAGTGCCAGGACTATACAAAAGAGTGAAATTTTGATCCAGGTAAGTCGATATGCATATATATAGGTCTTTTATGATTGGTCCCAGTCTAAATAAGCCAAAAATGATCATAATTTGACATTTTTTGATAAAAAACAAATTTTTTGAAAATTTTCGATGTCGAATCTAGAGTGCCAGGACTATACAAAAGAGTGAAATTTTGATCCAGGTAAGTCGATATGCATATATATAGGTCTTTTATGATTGGTCCCAGTCTAAATAAGCCAAAAATGATCATAATTGGACATTTTTTGATAAAATACAAATTTTTTGAAAATTTTCGAAGTCGAATCTAGAGTGCCAGGACTATACAAAAGAGTGAAATTTTGATCCAGGTAAGTCGATATGCATATATATAGGTCTTTTATGATTGGTCCCAGTCTAAATAAGCCAAAAATGATCATAATCTGACATTTTTTGATAAAATACAAATTTTTTCAAAATTTTCGATGTCGAATCTAGAGTGCCAGGACTATACAAAAGAGTGAAATTTTGATCCAGGTAAGTCGATATGCATATATATAGGTCTTTTATGATTGGTCCCAGTCTAAATAAGCCAAAAATGATCATAATTGGACATTTTTTGATGAACTACAAATTTTTTGAAAATTTTCGATGTCGAATCTAGAGTGCCAGGACTATACAAAAGAGTGAAATTTTGATCCAGGTAAGTCGATATGCATATATATAGGTCTTTTATGATTGGTCCCAGTCTAAATAAGCCAAAAATGATCATAATTTGACATTTTTTGATAAAATACAAATTTTTTGAAAATTTTCGAAGTCGAATCTAGAGTGCCAGGACTATACAAAAGAGTGAAATTTTGATCCAGGTAAGTCGATATGCATATATATAGGTCTTTTATGATGGGTCCCAGTCTAAATAAGCCAAAAATGATCATAATTTTACATTTTTTGATAAAATACAAATTTTTTGAAAATTTTCGATGTCGAATCTAGAGTGCCAGGACTATACAAAAGAGTGAAATTTTGATCCAGGTAAGTCGATATGCATATATATAGGTCTTTTATGATTGGTCCCAGTCTAAATAAGCCAAAAATGATCATAATTTGACATTTTTTGATAAAATACAAATTTTTTGAAAATTTTCGATGTCGAATCTAGAGTGCCAGGACTATACAAAAGAGTGAAATTTTGATCCAGGTAAGTCGATATGCATATATATAGGTCTTTTATGATTGGTCCCAGTCTAAATAAGCCAAAAATGATCATAATTGGACATTTTTTGATAAAATACAAATTTTTTGAAAATTTTCGATGTCGAATCTAGAGTGCCAGGACTATTCAAAAGAGTAAAATTTTGATCCAGGTAAGTCGATATGCATATATATAGGTCTTTTATGATTGGTCCCAGTCTAAATAAGCCAAAAATGATCATAATTTGACATTTTTTGATAAAATACAAATTTTTTGAAAATTTTCGATGTCGAATCTAGAGTGCCAGGACTATACAAAAGAGTGAAATTTTGATCCAGGTAAGTCGATATGCATATATATAGGTCTTTTATGATTGGTCCCAGTCTAAATAAGCCAAAAATGATCATAATTTGACATTTTTTGATAAAATACAAATTTTTTGAAAATTTTCGATGTCGAATCTAGAGTGCCAGGACTATACAAAAGAGTGAAATTTTGATCCAGGTAAGTCGATATGCATATATATAGGTCTTTTATGATTGGTCCCAGTCTAAATAAGCCAAAAATGATCATAATTTGACATTTTTTGATAAAATACAAATTTTTTGAAAATTTTCGATGTCGAATCTAGAGTGCCAGGACTATACAAAAGAGTGAAATTTTGATCCAGGTAAGTCGATATGCATATATATAGGTCTTTTATGACTGGTCCCAGTCTAAATAAGCCAAAAATGATCATAATTTGACATTTTTTGATAAAATACAAATTTTTTGAAAATTTTCGATGTCGAATCTAGAGTGCCAGGACTATACAAAAGAGTGAAATTTTGATCCAGGTAAGTCGATATGCATATATATAGGTCTTTTATGATTGGTCCCAGTCTAAATAAGCCAAAAATGATCATAATTATACATTTTTGATAAAATACAAATTTTTTGAAAATTTTCGATGTCGAATCTAGAGTGCCAGGACTATACAAAAGAGTGAAATTTTGATCCAGGTAAGTCGATATGCATATATATAGGTCTTTTATGATTGGTCCCAGTCTAAATAAGCCAAAAATGATCATAATTTGACATTTTTTGATAAAATACAAATTTTTTGAAAATTTTCGATGTCGAATCTAGAGTGCCAGGACTATACAAAAGAGTGAAATTTTGATCCAGGTAAGTCGATATGCATATATATAGGTCTTTTATGATTGGTCCCAGTCTAAATAAGCCAAAAATGATCATAATTTGACATTTTTTGATAAAATACAAATTTTTTGAAAATTTTCGATTTCGAATCTAGAGTGCCAGGACTATACAAAAGAGTGAAATTTTGATCCAGGTAAGTCGATATGCATATATATAGGTCTTTTATGATTGGTCCCAGTCTAAATAAGCCAAAAATGATCATAATTGGACATTTTTTGATAAAATACAAATTTTTTGAAAATTTTCGATGTCGAATCTAGAGTGCCAGGACTATACAAAAGAGTGAAATTTTGATCCAGGTAAGTCGATATGCATATATATAGGTCTTTTATGATTGGTCCCAGTCTAAATAAGCCAAAAATGATCATAATTTGACATTTTTTGATAAAATACAAATTTTTTGAAAATTTTCGATGTCGAATCTAGAGTGCCAGGACTATACAAAAGAGTGAAATTTTGATCCAGGTAAGTCGATATGCATATATATAGGTCTTTTATGATTGGTCCCAGTCTAAATAAGCCAAAAATGATCATAATTTGACATTTTTTGATAAAATACAAATTTTTTGAAAATTTTCGATGTCGAATCTAGAGTGCCAGGACTATACAAAAGAGTGAAATTTTGATCCAGGTAAGTCGATATGCATATATATAGGTCTTTTATGATTGGTCCCAGTCTAAAAGGGCCAAAAATGATCATAATTTGACATTTTTTAATAAAATACAAATTTTTTGAAAATTTTCGATGTCGAATCTAGAGTGCCAGGACTATACAAAAGAGTGAAATTTTGATCCAGGTAAGTCGATATGCATATATATAGGTCTTTTATGATTGGTCCCAGTCTAAATAAGCCAAAAATGATCATAATTTGACATTTTTTGATAAAATACAAATTTTTTGAAAATTTTCGATGTCGAATCTAGAGTGCCAGGACTATACAAAAGAGTGAAATTTTGATCCAGGTAAGTCGATATGCATATATATAGGTCTTTTATGATTGGTCCCAGTCTAAATAAGCCAAAAATGATCATAATTGGACATTTTTGATAAAATACAAATTTTTTGAAAATTTTCGATGTCGAATCTAGAGTGCCAGGACTATACAAAAGAGTGAAATTTTGATCCAGGTAAGTCGATATGCATATATATAGGTCTTTTATGATTGGTCCCAGTCTAAATAAGCCAAAAATGATCATAATTTGACATTTTTTGATAAAATACAAATTTTTTGAAAATTTTCGATGTCGAATCTAGAGTGCCAGGACTATACAAAAGAGTGAAACTTTGATCCAGGTAAGTCGATATGCATATATATAGGTCTTTTATGATTGGTCCCAGTCTAAATAAGCCAAAAATGATCATAATTGGACATTTTTTGATAAAATACAAATTTTTTGAAAATTTTCGATGTCGAATCTAGAGTGCCAGGACTATACAAAAGAGTGAAATTTTGATCCAGGTAAGTCGATATGCATATATATAGGTCTTTTATGATTGGTCCCAGTCTAAATAAGCCAAAAATGATCATAATTTGACATTTTTTGATAAAATACAAATTTTTTGAAAATTTTCGATGTCGAATCTAGAGTGCCAGGACTATACAAAAGAGTGAAATTTTGATCCAGGTAAGTCGATATGCATATATATAGGTCTTTTATGATTGGTCCCAGTCTAAATAAGCCAAAAATGATCATAATTTGACATTTTTTGATAAAATACAAATTTTTTGAAAATTTTCGATGTCGAATCTAGAGTGCCAGGACTATTCAAAAGAGTAAAATTTTGATCCAGGTAAGTCGATATGCATATATATAGGTCTTTTATGATTGGTCCCAGTCTAAATAAGCCAAAAATGATCATAATTTGACATTTTTTGATAAAATACAAATTTTTTGAAAATTTTCGATGTCGAATCTAGAGTGCCAGGACTATACAAAAGAGTGAAATTTTGATCCAGGTAAGTCGATATGCATATATATAGGTCTTTTATGATTGGTCCCAGTCTAAATAAGCCCAAAATGATCATAATTTGACATTTTTTGATAAAATACAAATTTTTTGAAAATTTTCGATTTCGAATCTAGAGTGCCAGGACTATACAAAAGAGTGAAATTTTGATCCAGGTAAGTCGATATGCATATATATAGGTCTTTTATGATTGGTCCCAGTCTAAATAAGCCAAAAATGATCATAATTGGACATTTTTTGATAAAATACAAATTTTTTGAAAATTTTCGATGTCGAATCTAGAGTGCCAGGACTATACAAAAGAGTGAAATTTTGATCCAGGTAAGTCGATATGCATATATATAGGTCTTTTATGATTGGTCCCAGTCTAAATAAGCCAAAAATGATCATAATTTGACATTTTTTGATAAAATACAAATTTTTTGAAAATTTTCGATGTCGAATCTAGAGTGCCAGGACTATACAAAAGAGTGAAATTTTGATCCAGGTAAGTCGATATGCATATATATAGGTCTTTTATGATTGGTCCCAGTCTAAATAAGCCAAAAATGATCATAATTTGACATTTTTTGATAAAATACAAATTTTTTGAAAATTTTCGATGTCGAATCTAGAGTGCCAGGACTATACAAAAGAGTGAAAATTTGATCCAGGTAAGTCGATATGCATATATATAGGTCTTTTATGATTGGTCCCAGTCTAAAAGGGCCAAAAATGATCATAATTTGACATTTTTTAATAAAATACAAATTTTTTGAAAATTTTCGATGTCGAATCTAGAGTGCCAGGACTATACAAAAGAGTGAAATTTTGATCCAGGTAAGTCGATATGCATATATATAGGTCTTTTATGATTGGTCCCAGTCTAAATAAGCCAAAAATGATCATAATTGGACATTTTTTGATAAAATACAAATTTTTTGAAAATTTTCGATGTCGAATCTAGAGTGCCAGGACTATACAAAAGAGTGAAATTTTGATCCAGGTAAGTCGATATGCATATATATAGGTCTTTTATGATTGGTCCCAGTCTAAATAAGCCAAAAATGATCATAATTTGACATTTTTTGATAAAATACAAATTTTTTGAAAATTTTCGATGTCGAATCTAGAGTGCCAGGACTATACAAAAGAGTGAAATTTTGATCCAGGTAAGTCGATATGCATATATATAGGTCTTTTATGATTGGTCCCAGTCTAAATAAGCCAAAAATGATCATAATTTGACATTTTTTGATAAAATACAAATTTTTTGAAAATTTTCGATGTCGAATCTAGAGTGCCAGGACTATACAAAAGAGTGAAATTTTGATCCAGGTAAGTCGATATGCATATATATAGGTCTTTTATGATTGGTCCCAGTCTAAATAAGCCAAAAATGATCATAATTGGACATTTTTGATAAAATACAAATTTTTTGAAAATTTTCGATGTCGAATCTAGAGTGCCAGGACTATACAAAAGAGTGAAATTTTGATCCAGGTAAGTCGATATGCATATATATAGGTCTTTTATGATTGGTCCCAGTCTAAATAAGCCAAAAATGATCATAATTTGACATTTTTTGATAAAATACAAATTTTTTGAAAATTTTCGATGTCGAATCTAGAGTGCCAGGACTATACAAAAGAGTGAAATTTTGATCCAGGTAAGTCGATATGCATATATATAGGTCTTTTATGATTGGTCCCAGTCTAAATAAGCCAAAAATGATCATAATTGGACATTTTTTGAAAAAATACAAATTTTTTGAAAATTTTCGATGTCGAATCTAGAGTGCCAGGACTATACAAAAGAGTGAAATTTTGATCCAGGTAAGTCGATATGCATATATATAGGTCTTTTATGATTGGTCCCAGTCTAAATAAGCCAAAAATGATCATAATTTGACATTTTTTGATAAAAAACAAATTTTTTGAAAATTTTCGATGTCGAATCTAGAGTGCCAGGACTATACAAAAGAGTGAAATTTTGATCCAGGTAAGTCGATATGCATATATATAGGTCTTTTATGATTGGTCCCAGTCTAAATAAGCCAAAAATGATCATAATTTGACATTTTTTGATAAAATACAAATTTTTTGAAAATTTTCGATGTCGAATCTAGAGTGCCAGGACAATTCAAAAGAGGAAAATTTTGATCCAGGTAAGTCGATATGCATATATATAGGTCTTTTATGATTGGTCCCAGTCTAAATAAGCCAAAAATGATCATAATTTGACATTTTTTGATAAAATACAAATTTTTTGAAAATTTTCGATGTCGAATCTAGAGTGCCAGGACTATACAAAAGAGTGAAATTTTGATCCAGGTAAGTCGATATGCATATATATAGGTCTTTTATGATTGGTCCCAGTCTAAATAAGCCAAAAATGATCATAATTTGACATTTTTTGATAAAATACAAATTTTTTGAAAATTTTCGAAGTCGAATCTAGAGTGCCAGGACTATACAAAAGAGTGAAATTTTGATCCAGGTAAGTCGATATGCATATATATAGGTCTTTTATGATTGGTCCCAGTCTAAATAAGCCAAAAATGATCATAATTGGACATTTTTTGATAAAATACAAATTTTTTGAAAATTTTCGATGTCGAATCTAGAGTGCCAGGACTATTCAAAAGAGTAAAATTTTGATCCAGGTAAGTCGATATGCATATATATAGGTCTTTTATGATTGGTCCCAGTCTAAATAAGCCAAAAATGATCATAATTTGACATTTTTTGATAAAATACAAATTTTTTGAAAATTTTCGATGTCGAATCTAGAGTGCCAGGACTATACAAAAGAGTGAAATTTTGATCCAGGTAAGTCGATATGCATATATATAGGTCTTTTATGGTTGGTCCCAGTCTAAATAAGCCAAAAATGATCATAATTTGACATTTTTTGATAAAATACAAATTTTTTGAAAATTTTCGATGTCGAATCTAGAGTGCCAGGACTATACAAAAGAGTGAAATTTTGATCCAGGTTAGTCGATATGCATATATATAGGTCTTTTATGATTGGTCCCAGTCTAAATAAGCCAAAAATGATCATAATTTGACATTTTTTGATAAAATACAAATTTTTTGAAAATTTTCGATGTCGAATCTAGAGTGCCAGGACTATACAAAAGAGTGAAATTTTGATCCAGGTAAGTCGATATGCATATATGTAGGTCTTTTATGATGGGTCCCAGTCTAAATAAGCCAAAAATGATCATAATTGGACATTTTTTGATAAAATACAAATTTTTTGAAAATTTTCGATGTCGAATCTAGAGTGCCAGGACTATTCAAAAGAGTAAAATTTTGATCCAGGTAAGTCGATATGCATATATATAGGTCTTTTATGATTGGTCCCAGTCTAAATAAGCCAAAAATGATCATAATTTGACATTTTTTGATAAAATACAAATTTTTTGAAAATTTTCGATGTCGAATCTAGAGTGCCAGGACTATACAAAAGAGTGAAATTTTGATCCAGGTAAGTCGATATGCATATATATAGGTCTTTTATGATTGGTCCCAGTCTAAATAAGCCAAAAATGATCATAATTTGACATTTTTTGATAAAATACAAATTTTTTGAAAATTTTCGATGTCGAATCTAGAGTGCCAGGACTATACAAAAGAGTGAAATTTTGATCCAGGTAAGTCGATATGCATATATATAGGTCTTTTATGATTGGTCCCAGTCTAAATAAGCCAAAAATGATCATAATTTGACATTTTTTGATAAAATACAAATTTTTTGAAAATTTTCGATGTCGAATCTAGAGTGCCAGGACTATACAAAAGAGTGAAATTTTGATCCAGGTAAGTCGATATGCATATATATAGGTCTTTTATGATTGGTCCCAGTCTAAATAAGCCAAAAATGATCATAATTTGACATTTTTTGATAAAATACAAATTTTTTGAAAATTTTCGATGTCGAATCTAGAGTGCCAGGACTATACAAAAGAGTGAAATTTTGATCCAGGTAAGTCGATATGCATATATATAGGTCTTTTATGATTGGTCCCAGTCTAAATAAGCCAAAAATGATCATAATTTGACATTTTTTGATAAAATACAAATTTTTTGAAAATTTTCGATGTCGAATCTAGAGTGCCAGGACTATACAAAAGAGTGAAATTTTTATCCAGGTAAGTCGATATGCATATATATAGGTCTTTTATGATTGGTCCCAGTCAAAATAAGCCAAAAATGATCATAATTTGACATTTTTTGATAAAATACAAATTTTTTGAAAATTTTCGATGTCGAATCTAGAGTGCCAGGACTATACAAAAGAGTGAAATTTTGATCCAGGTAAGTCGATATGCATATATATAGGTCTTTTATGATTGGTCCCAGTCTAAATAAGCCAAAAATGATCATAATTTGACATTTTTGGATAAAATACAAATTTTTTGAAAATTTTCGATGTCGAATCTAGAGTGCCAGGACTATACAAAAGAGTGAAATTTTGATCCAGGTAAGTCGATATGCATATATATAGGTCTTTTATGATTGGTCCCAGTCTAAATAAGCCAAAAATGATCATAATTTGACATTTTTTGATAAAATACAAATTTTTTGAAAATTTTCGAAGTCGAATCTAGAGTGCCCCAGGACTATACAAAATAGTGAAATTTTGATCCAGGTAAGTCGATATGCATATATATAGGTCTTTTATGATTGGTCCCAGTCTAAATAAGCCAAAAATGATCATAATTTGACATTTTTTGATAAAATACAAATTTTTTGAAAATTTTCGAAGTCGAATCTAGAGTGCCAGGACTATACAAAAGAGTGAAATTTTGATCCAGGTTAGTCGATATGCATATATATAGGTCTTTTATGATTGGTCCCAGTCTAAATAAGCCAAAAATGATCATAATTTGACATTTTTTTATAAAATACAAATTTTTTGAAAATTTTCGATGTCGAATCTAGAGTGCCAGGACTATACAAAAGAGTGAAATTTTGATCCAGGTAAGTCGATATGCATATATATAGGTCTTTTATGATTGGTCAAAGTCTAAATAAGCCAAAAAAGATCATAATTTGACATTTTTTGATAAAATACAAATTTTTTGAAAATTTTCGATGTCGAATCTAGAGTGCCAGGACTATACAAAAGACTGAAATTTTGATCCAGGTAAGTCGATATGCATATATATAGGTCTTTTATGATTGGTCAAAGTCTAAATAAGCCAAAAATGATCATAATTGGACATTTTTTGATAAAATACAAATTTTTTGAAAATTTTCGAAGTCGAATCTAGAGTGCCAGGACTATTCAAAAGAGTAAAATTTTGATCCAGGTAAGTCGATATGCATATATATAGGTCTTTTATGATTGGTCCCAGTCTAAATAAGCCAAAAATGATAATAATTTGACATTTTTTGATAAAATACAAATTTTTTGAAAATTTTCGATGTCGAATCTAGAGTGCCAGGACTATACAAAAGAGTGAAATTTTGATCCAGGTAAGTCGATATGCATATATATAGGTCTTTTATGATTGGTCCCAGTCTAAATAAGCCAAAAATGATCATAATTTGACATTTTTTGATAAAATACAAATTTTTTGAAAATTTTCGATGTCGAATCTAGAGTGCCAGGACTATACAAAAGAGTGAAATTTTGATCCAAGTAAGTCGATATGCATATATATAGGTCTTTTATGATTGGTCCCAGTCTAAATAAGCCAAAAATGATCATAATTTGACATTTTTTGATAAAATACAAATTTTTTGAAAATTTTCGAAGTCGAATCTAGAGTGCCAGGACTATACAAAAGAGTGAAATTTTGATCCAGGTAAGTCGATATGCATATATATAGGTCTTTTATGATTGGTCCCAGTCTAAATAAGCCAAAAATGAGCATAATTTGACATTTTTTGATAAAATACAAATTTTTTGAAAATTTTCGATGTCGAATCTAGAGTGCCAGGACTATACAAAAGAGTGAAATTTTGATCCAGGTAAGTCGATATGCATATATATAGGTCTTTTATGATTGGTCCCAGTCTAAATAAGCCAAAAATGATCATAATTTGACATTTTTTGATAAAATACAAATTTTTTGAAAATTTTCGATGTCGAATCTAGAGTGCCAGGACTATTCAAAAGAGTAAAATTTTGATCCAGGTAAGTCGATATGCATATATATAGGTCTTTTATGATTGGTCCCAGTCTAAATAAGCCAAAAATGATCATAATTTGACATTTTTTGATAAAATACAAATTTTTTGAAAATTTTCGATGTCGAATCTAGAGTGCCAGGACTATACAAAAGAGTGAAATTTTGATCCAGGTAAGTCGATATGCATATATATAGGTCTTTTATGATTGGTCCCAGTCTAAATAAGCCAAAAATGATCATAATTTGACATTTTTTGATAAAATACAAATTTTTTGAAAATTTTCGAAGTCGAATCTAGAGTGCCAGGACTATACAAAAGAGTGAAATTTTGATCCAGGTAAGTCGATATGCATATATATAGGTCTTTTATGATTGGTCCCAGTCTAAATAAGCCAAAAATGATCATAATTTGACATTTTTTGATAAAATACAAATTTTTTGAAAATTTTCGATGTCGAATCTAGAGTGCCAGGACTATACAAAAGAGTGAAATTTTGATCCAGGTAAGTCGATATGTATATATATAGGTCTTTTATGATTGGTCCCAGTCTAAATAAGCCAAAAATGATCATAATTTGACATTTTTTGATAAAATACAAATTTTTTGAAAATTTTCGATGTCGAATCTAGAGTGCCAGGACTATACAAAAGAGTGAAATTTTGATCCAGGTAAGTCGATATGCATATATATAGGTCTTTTATGATTGGTCCCAGTCTAAATAAGCCAAAAATGATCATAATTGGACATTTTTTGATAAAATACAAATTTTTTGAAAATTTTCGATGTCGAATCTAGAGTGCCAGGACTATACAAAAGAGTGAAATTTTCATCCAGGTAAGTCGATATGCATATATATAGGTCTTTTATGATTGGTCCCAGTCTAAATAAGCCAAAAATGATCATAATTAGACATTTTTTGATAAAATACAAATTTTTTGAAAATTTTCGAAGTTGAATCTAGAGTGCCAGGACTATACAAAAGAGTGAAATTTTGATCCAGGTAAGTCGATATGCATATATTTAGGTCTTTTATGATTGGTCCCAGTCTAAATAAGCCAAAAATGATCATAATTTGACATTTTTTGATAAAATACAAATTTTTTGAAAATTTTCGAAGTCGAATCTAGAGTGCCAGGACTATACAAAAGAGTGAAATTTTGATCCAGGTAAGTCGATATGCATATATATATGTCTTTTATGATTGGTCCCAGTCTAAATAAGCCAAAAATGATCATAATTTGACATTTTTTGATAAAATACAAATTTTTTGAAAATTTTCGAAGTCGAATCTAGAGTGCCAGGACTATACAAAAGAGTGAAATTTTGATCCAGGTAAGTCGATATGCATATATATAGGTCTTTTATGATTGGTCCCAGTCTAAATAAGCCAAAAATGATCATAATTTGACATTTTTTGATAAAATACAAATTTTTTGAAAATTTTCGAAGTCGAATCTAGAGTGCCAGGACTATACAAAAGAGTGAAATTTTGATCCAGGTAAGTCGATATGCATATATATAGGTCTTTTATGATTGGTCCCAGTCTAAATAAGCCAAAAATGATCATAATTTGACATTTTTTGATAAAATACAAATTTTTTGAAAATTTTCGATGTCGAATCTAGAGTGCCAGGACTATACAAAAGAGTGAAATTTTGATCCAGGTAAGTCGATATGCATATATATAGGTCTTTTATGATTGGTCCCAGTCTAAATAAGCCAAAAATGATCATAATTTGACATTTTTTGATAAAATACAAATTTTTTGAAAATTTTCGAAGTCGAATCTAGAGTGCCAGGACTATACAAAAGAGTGAAATTTTGATCCAGGTAAGTCGATATGCATATATATAGGTCTTTTATGATTGGTCCCAGTCTAAATAAGCCAAAAATGATCATAATTTGACATTTTTTGATAAAATACAAATTTTTTGAAAATTTTCGAAGTCGAATCTAGAGTGCCAGGACTATACAAAAGAGTGAAATTTTGATCCAGGTAAGTCGATATGCATATATATAGGTCTTTTATGATTGGTCCCAGTCTAAATAAGCCAAAAATGATCATAATTTGACATTTTTTGATAAAATACAAATTTTTTGAAAATTTTCGAAGTCGAATCTAGAGTGCCAGGACTATACAAAAGAGTGAAATTTTGATCCAGGTAAGTCGATATGCATATATATAGGTCTTTTATGATTGGTCCTAGTCTAAATAAGCCAAAAATGATCATAATTTGACATTTTTTGATAAAATACAAATTTTTTGAAAATTTTCGAAGTCGAATCTAGAGTGCCAGGACTATACAAAAGGGTGAAATTTTGATCCAGGTAAGTCGATATGCATATATATAGGTCTTTTATGATTGGTCCCAGTCTAAATAAGCCAAAAATGATCATAATTTGACATTTTTTGATAAAATACAAATTTTTTGAAAATTTTCGATGTCGAATCTAGAGTGCCAGGACTATACAAAAGAGTAAAATTTTGATCCAGGTAAGTCGATATGCATATATATAGGTCTTTTATGATTGGTCCCAGTCTAAATAAGCCAAAAATGATCATAATTTGACATTTTTTGATAAAATACAAATTTTTTGAAAATTTTCGAAGTCGAATCTAGAGTGCCAGGACTATACAAAAGAGTGAAATTTTGATCCAGGTAAGTCGATATGCATATATATAGGTCTTTTATGATTGGTCCCAGTCTAAATAAGCCAAAAATGATCATAATTTGACATTTTTTGATAAAATACAAATTTTTTGAAAATTTTCGATGTCGAATCTAGAGTGCCAGGACTATACAAAAGAGTGAAATTTTGATCCAGGTAAGTCGATATGCATATATATAGGTCTTTTATGATTGGTCCCAGTCTAAATAAGCCAAAAATGATCATAATTGGACATTTTTTGATAAAATACAAATTTTTTGAAAATTTTCGATGTCGAATCTAGAGTGCCAGGACTATACAAAAGAGTGAAATTTTGATCCAGGTAAGTCGATATGCATATATATAGGTCTTTTATGATTGGTCCCAGTGTACATAAGCCAAAAATAATCATAATTTGACATTTTTTGATAAAATACAAATTTTTTGAAAATTTTCGAAGTCGAATCTAGAGTGCCAGGACTATACAAAAGAGTGAAATTTTGATCCAGGTAAGTCGATATGCATATATATAGGTCTTTTATGATTGGTCCCAGTCTAAATAAGCCAAAAATGATCATAATTTGACATTTTTTGATAAAATACAAATTTTTTGAAAATTTTCGATCTCGAATCTAGAGTGCCAGGAATATTCAAAAGAGTAAAATTTTAATCCAGGTAAGTCGATATGCATATATATAGGTCTTTTATGATTGGTCCCAGTCTAAATAAGCCAAAAATGATCATAATTGGACATTTTTTGATAAAATACAAATTTTTTGAAAATTTTCGATGTCGAATCTAGAGTGCCAGGACTATACAAAAGAGTGAAATTTTGATCCAGGTAAGTCGATATGCATATATATAGGTCTTTTATGATTGGTGCCAGTCTAAATAAGCCAAAAATGATCATAATTTGACATTTTTTGATAAAATACAAATTTTTTGAAAATTTTCGATGTCGAATCTAGAGTGCCAGGACTATACAAAAGAGTGAAATTTTGATCCAAGTAAGTCGATATGCATATATATAGGTCTTTTATGATTGGTCCCAGTCTAAATAAGCCAAAAATGATCATAATTTGACATTTTTTGATAAAATACAAATTTTTTGAAAATTTTCGAAGTCGAATCTAGAGTGCCAGGACTATACAAAAGAGTGAAATTTTGATCCAGGTAAGTCGATATGCATATATATAGGTCTTTTATGATTGGTCCCAGTCTAAATAAGCCAAAAATGATCATAATTTGACATTTTTTGATAAAATACAAATTTTTTGAAAATTTTCGAAGTCGAATCTAGAGTGAAAGGACTATACAAAAGAGTGAAATTTTGATCCAGGTAAGTCGATATGCATATATATAGGTCTTTTATGATTGGTCCCAGTCTAAATAAGCCAAAAATGATCATAATTGGACATTTTTTGATAAAATACAAATTTTTTGAAAATTTTCGATGTCGAATCTAGAGTGCCAGGACTATACAAAAGAGTGAAATTTTGATCCAGGTAAGTCGATATGCATATATATAGGTCTTTTATGATTGGTCCCAGTCTAAATAAGCCAAAAATGATTATAATTTGACATTTTTTGATAAAATACAAATTTTTTGAAAATTTTCGAAGTCGAATCTAGAGTGCCAAGACTATACAAAAGAGTGAAATTTTGATCCAGGTAAGTCGATATGCATATATATAGGTCTTTTATGATTGGTCCCAGTCTAAATAAGCCAAAAATGATCATAATTTGACATGTTTTGATAAAAAACAAATTTTTTGAAAATTTTCGATGTCGAATCTAGAGTGCCAGGACTATTCAAAAGAGTGAAATTTTGATCCAGGTAAGTCGATATGCATATATATAGGTCTTTTATGATTGGTCCCAGTCTAAATAAGCCAAAAATGATCATAATTGGACATTTTTTGATAAAATACAAATTTTTTGAAAATTTTCGATGTCGAATCTAGAGTGCCAGGACTATACAAAAGAGTGAAATTTTGATCCAGGTAAGTCGATATGCATATATATAGGTCTTTTATGATTGGTCCCAGTCTAAATAAGCCAAAAATGATCATAATTTGACATTTTTTGATAAAATACAAATTTTTTGAAAATTTTCGAAGTCGAATCTAGAGTGCCAGGACTATACAAAAGAGTGAAATTTTGATCCAGGTAAGTCGATATGCATATATATAGGTCTTTTATGATTGGTCCCAGTCTAAATAAGCCAAAAATGATCATAATTTGACATTTTTTGATAAAATACAAATTTTTTGAAAATTTTCGATGTCGAATCTAGAGTGCCAGGACTATACAAAAGAGTGAAATTTTGATCCAGGTAAGTCGATATGCATATATATAGGTCTTTTATGATTGGTCCCAGTGTACATAAGCCAAAAATAATCATAATTTGACATTTTTTGATAAAATACAAATTTTTTGAAAATTTTCGAAGTCGAATCTAGAGTGCCAGGACTATACAAAAGAGTGAAATTTTGATCCAGGTAAGTCGATATGCATATATATAGGTCTTTTATGATTGGTCCCAGTCTAAATAAGCCAAAAATGATCATAATTTGACATTTTTTGATAAAATACAAATTTTTTGAAAATTTTCGATCTCGAATCTAGAGTGCCAGGAATATTCAAAAGAGTAAAATTTTAATCCAGGTAAGTCGATATGCATATATATAGGTCTTTTATGATTGGTCCCAGTCTAAATAAGCCAAAAATGATCATAATTGGACATTTTTTGATAAAATACAAATTTTTTGAAAATTTTCGATGTCGAATCTAGAGTGCCAGGACTATACAAAAGAGTGAAATTTTGATCCAGGTAAGTCGATATGCATATATATAGGTCTTTTATGATTGGTGCCAGTCTAAATAAGCCAAAAATGATCATAATTTGACATTTTTTGATAAAATACAAATTTTTTGAAAATTTTCGATGTCGAATCTAGAGTGCCAGGACTATACAAAAGAGTGAAATTTTGATCCAAGTAAGTCGATATGCATATATATAGGTCTTTTATGATTGGTCCCAGTCTAAATAAGCCAAAAATGATCATAATTTGACATTTTTTGATAAAATACAAATTTTTTGAAAATTTTCGAAGTCGAATCTAGAGTGCCAGGACTATACAAAAGAGTGAAATTTTGATCCAGGTAAGTCGATATGCATATATATAGGTCTTTTATGATTGGTCCCAGTCTAAATAAGCCAAAAATGATCATAATTTGACATTTTTTGATAAAATACAAATTTTTTGAAAATTTTCGAAGTCGAATCTAGAGTGAAAGGACTATACAAAAGAGTGAAATTTTGATCCAGGTAAGTCGATATGCATATATATAGGTCTTTTATGATTGGTCCCAGTCTAAATAAGCCAAAAATGATCATAATTGGACATTTTTTGATAAAATACAAATTTTTTGAAAATTTTCGATGTCGAATCTAGAGTGCCAGGACTATACAAAAGAGTGAAATTTTGATCCAGGTAAGTCGATATGCATATATATAGGTCTTTTATGATTGGTCCCAGTCTAAATAAGCCAAAAATGATTATAATTTGACATTTTTTGATAAAATACAAATTTTTTGAAAATTTTCGAAGTCGAATCTAGAGTGCCAAGACTATACAAAAGAGTGAAATTTTGATCCAGGTAAGTCGATATGCATATATATAGGTCTTTTATGATTGGTCCCAGTCTAAATAAGCCAAAAATGATCATAATTTGACATGTTTTGATAAAAAACAAATTTTTTGAAAATTTTCGATGTCGAATCTAGAGTGCCAGGACTATTCAAAAGAGTAAAATTTTGATCCAGGTAAGTCGATATGTATATATATAGGTCTTTTATGATTGGTCCCAGTCTAAATAAGCCAAAAATGATCATAATTTGACATTTTTTGATAAAATACAAATTTTTTGAAAATTTTCGAAGTCGAATCTAGAGTGCCAGGACTATACAAAAGGGTGAAATTTTGATCCAGGTAAGTCGATATGCATATATATAGGTCTTTTATGATTGGTCCCAGTCTAAATAAGCCAAAAATGATCATAATTTGACATTTTTTGATAAAATACAAATTTTTTGAAAATTTTCGATGTCGAATCTAGAGTGCCAGGACTATACAAAAGAGTGAAATTTTGATCCAGGTAAGTCGATATGCATATATATAGGTCTTTTATGATTGGTCCCAGTCTAAATAAGCCAAAAATGATCATAATTTGACATTTTTTGATAAAATACAAATTTTTTGAAAATTTTCGATGTCGAATCTAGAGTGCCAGGACTATACAAAAGAGTGAAATTTTGATCCAGGTAAGTCGATATGCATATATATAGGTCTTTTATGATTGGTCCCAGTCTAAATAAGCCAAAAATGATCATAATTTGACATTTTTTGATAAAATACAAATTATTTGAAAATTTTCGATGTCGAATCTAGAGTGCCAGGACTATACAAAAGAGTGAAATTTTGATCCAGGTAAGTCGATATGCATTTATATAGGTCTTTTATGATTGGTCCCAGTCTAAATAAGCCAAAAATGATCATAATTTGACATTTTTTGATAAAATACAAATTTTTTGAAAATTTTCGATGTCGAATCTAGAGTGCCAGGACTATACAAAAGAGTGAAATTTTGATCCAGGTAAGTCGATATGCATATATATAGGTCTTTTATGATTGGTCCCAGTCTAAATAAGCCAAAAATGATCATAATTTGACATTTTTTGATAAAATACAAATTTTTTGAAAATTTTCGAAGTCGAATCTAGAGTGACAGGACTATACAAAAGAGTGAAATTTTGATCCAGGTAAGTCGATATGCATATATATAGGTCTTTTATGATTGGTCCCAGTCTAAATAAGCCAAAAATGATTATAATTTGACATTTTTTGATAAAATACAAATTTTTTGAAAATTTTCGAAGTCGAATCTAGAGTGCCAAGACTATACAAAAGAGTGAAATTTTGATCCAGGTAAGTCGATATGCATATATATAGGTCTTTTATGATTGGTCCCAGTCTAAATAAGCCAAAAATGATCATAATTTGACATGTTTTGATAAAAAACAAATTTTTTGAAAATTTTCGATGTCGAATCTAGAGTGCCAGGACTATTCAAAAGAGTAAAATTTTGATCCAGGTAAGTCGATATGTATATATATAGGTCTTTTATGATTGGTCCCAGTCTAAATAAGCCAAAAATGATCATAATTTGACATTTTTTGATAAAATACAAATTTTTTGAAAATTTTCGAAGTCGAATCTAGAGTGCCAGGACTATACAAAAGGGTGAAATTTTGATCCAGGTAAGTCGATATGCATATATATAGGTCTTTTATGATTGGTCCCAGTCTAAATAAGCCAAAAATGATCATAATTTGACATTTTTTGATAAAATACAAATTTTTTGAAAATTTTCGATGTCGAATCTAGAGTGCCAGGACTATACAAAAGAGTGAAATTTTGATCCAGGTAAGTCGATATGCATATATATAGGTCTTTTATGATTGGTCCCAGTCTAAATAAGCCAAAAATGATCATAATTTGACATTTTTTGATAAAATACAAATTTTTTGAAAATTTTCGATGTCGAATCTAGAGTGCCAGGACTATACAAAAGAGTGAAATTTTGATCCAGGTAAGTCGATATGCATATATATAGGTCTTTTATGATTGGTCCCAGTCTAAATAAGCCAAAAATGATCATAATTTGACATTTTTTGATAAAATACAAATTATTTGAAAATTTTCGATGTCGAATCTAGAGTGCCAGGACTATACAAAAGAGTGAAATTTTGATCCAGGTAAGTCGATATGCATTTATATAGGTCTTTTATGATTGGTCCCAGTCTAAATAAGCCAAAAATGATCATAATTTGACATTTTTTGATAAAATACAAATTTTTTGAAAATTTTCGATGTCGAATCTAGAGTGCCAGGACTATACAAAAGAGTGAAATTTTGATCCAGGTAAGTCGATATGCATATATATAGGTCTTTTATGATTGGTCCCAGTCTAAATAAGCCAAAAATGATCATAATTTGACATTTTTTGATAAAATACAAATTTTTTGAAAATTTTCGAAGTCGAATCTAGAGTGACAGGACTATACAAAAGAGTGAAATTTTGATCCAGGTAAGTCGATATGCATATATATAGGTCTTTTATGATTGGTCCCAGTCTAAATAAGCCAAAAATGATCATAATTTGACATTTTTTGATAAAATACAAATTTTTTGAAAATTTTCGATGTCGAATCTAGAGTGCCAGGACTATACAAAAGAGTGAAATTTTGATCCAGGTAAATCGATATGCATATATATAGGTCTTTTATGATTGGTCCCAGTCTAAATAAGCCAAAAATGATCATAATTTGACATTTTTTGATAAAATACAAATTTTTTGAAAATTTTCGATGTCGAATCTAGAGTGCCAGGACTATACAAAAGAGTGAAATTTTGATCCAGGTAAGTCGATATGCATATATATAGGTCTTTTATGATTGGTCCCAGTCTAAATAAGCCAAAAATGATCATAATTTGACATTTTTTGATAAAATACAAATTTTTTGAAAATTTTCGATGTCGAATCTAGAGTGCCAGGACTATACAAAAGAGTGAAATTTTGATCCAGGTAAGTCGATATGCATATATATAGGTCTTTTATGATTGGTCCCAGTCTAAATAAGCCAAAAATGATCATAATTGGACATTTTTTGATAAAATACAAATTTTTTGAAAATTTTCGATGTCGAATCTAGAGTGCCAGGACTATACAAAAGAGTGAAATTTTGAACCAGGTAAGTCGATATGCATATATATAGGTCTTTTATGATTGGTCCCAGTCTAAATAAGCCAAAAATGATCATAATTTGACATTTTTTGATAAAATACAAATTTTTTGAAAATTTTCGAAGTCGAATCTAGAGTGCCAGGACTATACAAAAGAGTGAAATTTTGATCCAGGTAAGTCGATATGCATATATATAGGTCTTTTATGATTGGTCCCAGTCTAAATAAGCCAAAAATGATCATAATTTGACATTTTTTGATAAAATACAAATTTTTTGAAAATTTTCGATGTCGAATCTAGAGTGCCAGGACTATACAAAAGAGTGAAATTTTGATCCATTTAATTAGATATGCATATATATAGGTCTTTTATGATTGGTCCCAGTCTAAATAAGCCAAAAATGATCATAATTTGACATTTTTTGATAAAATACAAATTTTTTTAAAATTTTCGAAGTCGAATCTAGAGTGCCAGGACTATACAAAAGAGTGAAATTTTGATCCAGGTAAGTCGATATGCATATATATAGGTCTTTTATGATTGGTCCCAGTCTAAATAAGCCAAAAATGATCATAATTTGACATTTTTTGATAAAATACAAATTTTTTGAAAATTTTCGAAGTCGAATCTAGAGTGCCAAGACTATACAAAAGAGTGAAATTTTGATCCAGGTAAGTCGATATGCATATATATAGGTCTTTTATGATTGGTCCCAGTCTAAATAAGCCAAAAATGATCATAATTTGACATGTTTTGATAAAAAACAAATTTTTTGAAAATTTTCGATGTCGAATCTAGAGTGCCAGGACTATTCAAAAGAGTAAAATTTTGATCCAGGTAAGTCGATATGTATATATATAGGTCTTTTATGATTGGTCCCAGTCTAAATAAGCCAAAAATGATCATAATTTGACATTTTTTGATAAAATACAAATTTTTTGAAAATTTTCGAAGTCGAATCTAGAGTGCCAGGACTATACAAAAGGGTGAAATTTTGATCCAGGTAAGTCGATATGCATATATATAGGTCTTTTATGATTGGTCCCAGTCTAAATAAGCCAAAAATGATCATAATTTGACATTTTTTGATAAAATACAAATTTTTTGAAAATTTTCGATGTCGAATCTAGAGTGCCAGGACTATACAAAAGAGTGAAATTTTGATCCAGGTAAGTCGATATGCATATATATAGGTCTTTTATGATTGGTCCCAGTCTAAATAAGCCAAAAATGATCATAATTTGACATTTTTTGATAAAATACAAATTTTTTGAAAATTTTCGATGTCGAATCTAGAGTGCCAGGACTATACAAAAGAGTGAAATTTTGATCCAGGTAAGTCGATATGCATATATATAGGTCTTTTATGATTGGTCCCAGTCTAAATAAGCCAAAAATGATCATAATTTGACATTTTTTGATAAAATACAAATTATTTGAAAATTTTCGATGTCGAATCTAGAGTGCCAGGACTATACAAAAGAGTGAAATTTTGATCCAGGTAAGTCGATATGCATTTATATAGGTCTTTTATGATTGGTCCCAGTCTAAATAAGCCAAAAATGATCATAATTTGACATTTTTTGATAAAATACAAATTTTTTGAAAATTTTCGATGTCGAATCTAGAGTGCCAGGACTATACAAAAGAGTGAAATTTTGATTCAGGTAAGTCGATATGCATATATATAGGTCTTTTATGATTGGTCCCAGTCTAAATAAGCCAAAAATGATCATAATTTGACATTTTTTGATAAAATACAAATTTTTTGAAAATTTTCGAAGTCGAATCTAGAGTGCCAGGACTATACAAAAGAGTGAAATTTTGATCCAGGTAAGTCGATATGCATATATATAGGTCTTTTATGATTGGTCCCAGTCTAAATAAGCCAAAAATGATCATAATTTGACATTTTTTGATAAAATACAAATTTTTTGAAAATT
Organism: Chrysoperla carnea; assembly: GCF_905475395.1. Taxonomy (NCBI): domain Eukaryota; kingdom Metazoa; phylum Arthropoda; class Insecta; order Neuroptera; family Chrysopidae; genus Chrysoperla; species Chrysoperla carnea. Next base: position 167,092 of record NW_025408245.1, read on the forward strand.
TTCGATGTCGAATCTAGAGTGCCAGGACTATACAAAAGAGTGAAATTTTGATCCAGGTAAATCGATATGCATATATATAGGTCTTTTATGATTGGTCCCAGTCTAAATAAGCCAAAAATGATCATAATTTGACATTTTTTGATAAAATACAAATTTTTTGAAAATTTTCGATGTCGAATCTAGAGTGCCAGGACTATACAAAAGAGTGAAATTTTGATCCAGGTAAGTCGATATGCATATATATAGGTCTTTTATGATTGGTCCCAGTCTAAATAAGCCAAAAATGATCATAATTGGACATTTTTTGATAAAATACAAATTTTTTGAAAATTTTCGATGTCGAATCTAGAGTGCCAGGACTATACAAAAGAGTGAAATTTTGATCCAGGTAAGTCGATATGCATATATAGGTCTTTTATGATTGGTCCCAGTCTAAATAAGCCAAAAATGATCATAATTGGACATTTTTTGATAAAATACAAATTTTTTGAAAATTTTCGATGTCGAATCTAGAGTGCCAGGACTATACAAAAGAGTGAAATTTTGAACCAGGTAAGTCGATATGCATATATATAGGTCTTTTATGATTGGTCCCAGTCTAAATAAGCCAAAAATGATCATAATTTGACATTTTTTGATAAAATACAAATTTTTTGAAAATTTTCGAAGTCGAATCTAGAGTGCCAGGACTATACAAAAGAGTGAAATTTTGATCCAGGTAAGTCGATATGCATATATATAGGTCTTTTATGATTGGTCCCAGTCTAAATAAGCCAAAAATGATCATAATTTGACATTTTTTGATAAAATACAAATTTTTTGAAAATTTTCGATGTCGAATCTAGAGTGCCAGGACTATACAAAAGAGTGAAATTTTGATCCATTTAAGTCGATATGCATATATATAGGTCTTTTATGATTGGTCCCAGTCTAAATAAGCCAAAAATGATCATAATTTGACATTTTTTGATAAAATACAAATTTTTTTAAAATTTTCGAAGTCGAATCTAGAGTGCCAGGACTATACAAAAGAGTGAAATTTTGATCCAGGTAAGTCGATATGCATATATATAGGTCTTTTATGATTGGTCCCAGTCTAAATAAGCCAAAAATGATCATAATTTGACATTTTTTGATAAAATACAAATTTTTTGAAAATTTTCGATGTCGAATCTAGAGTGCCAGGACTATACAAAAGAGTGAAATTTTGATCCAGGTAAGTCGATATGCATATATATAGGTCTTTTATGATTGGTCCCAGTCTAAATAAGCCAAAAATGATCATAATTTGACATTTTTTGATAAAATACAAATTTTTTGAAAATTTTCGATGTCGAATCAAGAGTGCCAGGACTATACAAAAGAGTGAAATTTTGATCCAGGTAAGTCGATATGCATATATATAGGTCTTTTATGATTGGTCCCAGTCTAAATAAGCCAAAAATGATCATAATTTGACATTTTTTGATAAAATACAAATTTTTTGAAAATTTTCGAAGTCGAATCTAGAGTGCCAGGACTATACAAAAGAAAGAAATTTTGATCCAGGTAAGTCGATATGCATATATATAGGTCTTTTATGATTGGTCCCAGTCTAAATGAGCCAAAAATGATCATAATTTGACATTTTTTGATAAAATACAAATTTTTTGAAAATTTTCGAAGTCGAATCTAGAGTGCCAGGACTATACAAAAGAGTGAAATTTTGATCCAGGTAAGTCGATATGCATATATATAGGTCTTTTATGATTGGTCCCAGTCTAAATAAGCCAAAAATGATCATAATTTGACATTTTTTGATAAAATACAAATTTTTTGAAAATTTTCGATGTCGAATCTAGAGTGCCAGGACTATACAAAAGAGTGAAATTTTGATCCAGGTAAGTCGATATGCATATATATAGGTCTTTTATGATTGGTCCCAGTCTAAATAAGCCAAAAATGATCATAATTTGACATTTTTTGATAAAATACAAATTTTTTGAAAATTTTCGATGTCGAATCTAGAGTGCCAGGACTATACAAAAGAGTGAAATTTTGATCCAGGTAAGTCGGTATGCATATATATAGGTCTTTTATGATTGGTCCCAGTCTAAATAAGCCAAAAATGATCATAATTGGACATTTTTTGATAAAATACAAATTTTTTGAAAATTTTCGATGTCGAATCTAGAGTGCCAGGACTATACAAAAGAGTGAAAGTTTGATCCAGGTAAGTCGATATGCATATATATTGGTCTTTTATGATTGGTCCCAGTCTAAATAAGCCAAAAATGATCATAATTTGACATTTTTTGATAAAATACAAATTTTTTGAAAATTTTCGATGTCGAATCTAGAGTGCCAGGACTATACAAAAGAGTGAAATTTTGATCCAGGTAAGTCGATATGCATATATATAGGTCTTTTATGATTGGTCCCAGTCTAAATAAGCCAAAAATGATCATAATTTGACATTTTTTGATAAAATACAAATTTTTTGAAAATTTTCGATGTCGAATCTAGAGTGCCAGGACTATACAAAAGAGTGAAATTTTGATCCAGGTAAGTCGATATGCATATATATAGGTCTTTTATGATTGGTCCCAGTCTAAATAAGCCAAAAATGATCATAATTGGACATTTTTTGATAAAATACAAATTTTTTGAAAATTTTCGATGTCGAATCTAGAGTGCCAGGACTATACAAAAGAGTGAAATTTTGATCCAGGTAAGTCGATATGCATATAAATAGGTCTTTTATGATTGGTCCCAGTCTAAATAAGCCAAAAATGATCATAATTTGACATTTTTTGATAAAATACAAATTTTTTGAAAATTTTCGAAGTCGAATCTAGAGTGCCAGGACTATACAAAAGAGTGAAATTTTGATCCAGGTAAGTCGATATGCATATATATAGGTCTTTTATGATTGGTTCCAGTCTAAATAAGCCAAAAATGATCATAATTTGACATTTTTTGTTAAAATACAAATTTTTTGAAAATTTTCGATGTCGAATCTAGAGTGCCAGGACTATACAAAAGAGTGAAATTTTGTTCCAGGTAACTCGATATGCATATATATAGGTCTTTTATGATTGGTCCCAGTCTAAATAAGCCAAAAATGATCATAATTTGACATTTTTTGATAAAATACAAATTTTTTGAAAATTTTCGATGTCGAATCTAGGGTGCCAGGACTATACAAAAGAGTGAAATTTTGATCCAGGTAAGTCGATATGCATATATATAGGTCTTTTATGATTGGTCCCAGTCTAAATAAGCCAAAAATGATCATAATTTGACATTTTTTGATAAAATACAAATTTTTTGAAAATTTTCGATGTCGAATCTAGAGTGCCAGGACTATACAAAAGAGTGAAATTTTGATCCAGGTAAGTCGACATGCATATATATAGGTCTTTTATGATTGGTCCCAGTCTAAATAAGCCAAAAATGATCATAATTGGACATTTTTTGATAAAATACAAATTTTTTGAAAATTTTCGATGTCGAATCTAGAGTGCCAGGACTATACAAAAGAGTGAAATTTTGATCCAGGTAAGTCGATATGCATATATATAGGTCTTTTATGATTGGTCCCAGTCTAAATAAGCCAAAAATGATCATAATTTGACATTTTTTGATAAAATACAAATTTTTTGAAAATTTTCGAAGTCGAATCTAGAGTGCCAGGACTATACAAAAGAGTGAAATTTTGATCCAGGTAAGTCGATATGCATATATATAGGTCTTTTATGATTGGTCCCAGTCTAAATAAGCCAAAAATGATCATAATTTGACATTTTTTGATAAAATACAAATTTTTTGAAAATTTTCGATGTCGAATCTAGAGTGCCAGGACTATACAAAAGAGTGAAATTTTGATCCAGGTAAATCGATATGCATATATATAGGTCTTTTATGATTGGTCCCAGTCTAAATAAGCCAAAAATGATCATTATTTGACATTTTTTGATAAAATACAAATTTTTTGAAAATTTTCGATGTCGAATCTAGAGTGCCAGGACTATACAAAAGAGTGAAATTTTGATCCAGGTAAGTCGATATGCATATATATAGGTCTTTTATGATTGGTCCCAGTCTAAATAAGCCAAAAATGATCATAATTTGACATTTTTTGATAAAATACAAATTTTTGGAAAATTTTCGATGTCGAATCTAGAGTGCCAGGACTATACAAAAGAGTGAAATTTTGATCCAGGTAAGTCGATATGCATATATATTGGTCTTTTATGATTGGTCCCAGTCTAAATAAGCCAAAAATGATCATAATTGGACATTTTTTGATAAAATACAAATTTTTTGAAAATTTTCGATGTCGAATCTAGAGTGCCAGGACTATACAAAAGAGTGAAATTTTGAACCAGGTAAGTCGATATGCATATATATAGGTCTTTTATGATTGGTCCCAGTCTAAATAAGCCAAAAATGATCATAATTTGACATTTTTTGATAAAATACAAATTTTTTGAAAATTTTCGAAGTCGAATCTAGAGTGCCAGGACTATACAAAAGAGTGAAATTTTGATCCAGGTAAGTCGATATGCATATATATAGGTCTTTTATGATTGGTCCCAGTCTAAATAAGCCAAAAATGATCATAATTTGACATTTTTTGATAAAATACAAATTTTTTGAAAATTTTCGATGTCGAATCTAGAGTGCCAGGACTATACAAAAGAGTGAAATTTTGATCCATTTAAGTCGATATGCATATATATAGGTCTTTTATGATTGGTCCCAGTCTAAATAAGCCAAAAATGATCATAATTTGACATTTTTTGATAAAATACAAATTTTTTTAAAATTTTCGAAGTCGAATCTAGAGTGCCAGGACTATACAAAAGAGTGAAATTTTGATCCAGGTAAGTCGATATGCATATATATAGGTCTTTTATGATTGGTCCCAGTCTAAATAAGCCAAAAATGATCATAATTTGACATTTTTTGATAAAATACAAATTTTTTGAAAATTTTCGATGTCGAATCTAGAGTGCCAGGACTATACAAAAGAGTGAAATTTTGATCCAGGTAAGTCGATATGCATATATATAGGTCTTTTATGATTGGTCCCAGTCTAAATAAGCCAAAAATGATCATAATTTGACATTTTTTGATAAAATACAAATTTTTTGAAAATTTTCGATGTCGAATCTAGAGTGCCAGGACTATACAAAAGAGTGAAATTTTGATCCAGGTAAGTCGATATGCATATATATAGGTCTTTTATGATTGGTCCCAGTCTAAATAAGCCAAAAATGATCATAATTTGACATTTTTTGATAAAATACAAATTTTTTGAAAATTTTCGATGTCGAATCTAGAGTGCCAGGACTATACAAAAGAGTGAAATTTTGATCCAGGTAAGTCGATATGCATATATATAGGTCTTTTATGATTGGTCCCAGTCTAAATAAGCCAAAAATGATCATAATTTGACATTTTTTGATAAAATACAAATTTTTTGAAAATTTTCGATGTCGAATCTAGAGTGCAAGGACTATACAAAAGAGTGAAATTTTGATCCAGGTAAGTCGACATGCATAATATAGGTCTTTTATGATTGGTCCCAGTCTAAATAAGCCAAAAATGATCATAATTGGACATTTTTTGATAAAATACAAATTTTTTGAAAATTTTCGATGTCGAATCTAGAGTGCCAGGACTATACAAAAGAGTGAAATTTTGATCCAGGTAAGTCGATATGCATATATATAGGTCTTTTATGATTGGTCCCAGTCTAAATAAGCCAAAAATGATCATAATTTGACATTTTTTGATAAAATACAAATTTTTTGAAAATTTTCGAAGTCGAATCTAGAGTGCCAGGACTATACAAAAGAGTGAAATTTTGATCCAGGTAAGTCGATATGCATATATATAGGTCTTTTATGATTGGTCCCAGTCTAAATAAGCCAAAAATGATCATAATTTGACATTTTTTGATAAAATACAAATTTTTTGAAAATTTTCGATGTCGAATCTAGAGTGCCAGGACTATACAAAAGAGTGAAATTTTGATCCAGGTAAATCGATATGCATATATATAGGTCTTTTATGATTGGTCCCAGTCTAAATAAGCCAAAAATGATCATAATTTGACATTTTTTGATAAAATACAAATTTTTTGAAAATTTTCGATGTCGAATCTAGAGTGCCAGGACTATACAAAAGAGTGAAATTTTGATCCAGGTAAGTCGATATGCATATATATAGGTCTTTTATGATTGGTCCCAGTCTAAATAAGCCAAAAATGATCATAATTTGACATTTTTTGATAAAATACAAATTTTTTGAAAATTTTCGATGTCGAATCTAGAGTGCCAGGACTATACAAAAGAGTGAAATTTTGATCCAGGTAAGTCGATATGCATATATATAGGTCTTTTATGATTGGTCCCAGTCTAAATAAGCCAAAAATGATCATAATTGGACATTTTTTGATAAAATACAAATTTTTTGAAAATTTTCGATGTCGAATCTAGAGTGCCAGGACTATACAAAAGAGTGAAATTTTGAACCAGGTAAGTCGATATGCATATATATAGGTCTTTTATGATTGGTCCCAGTCTAAATAAGCCAAAAATGATCATAATTTGACATTTTTTGATAAAATACAAATTTTTTGAAAATTTTCGAAGTCGAATCTAGAGTGCCAGGACTATACAAAAGAGTGAAATTTTGATCCAGGTAAGTCGATATGCATATATATAGGTCTATTATGATTGGTCCCAGTCTAAATAAGCCAAAAATGATCATAATTTGACATTTTTTGATAAAATACAAATTTTTTGAAAATTTTCGATGTCGAATCTAGAGTGCCAGGACTATACAAAAGAGTGAAATTTTGATCCATTTAAGTCGATATGCATATATATAGGTCTTTTATGATTGGTCCCAGTCTAAATAAGCCAAAAATGATCATAATTTGACATTTTTTGATAAAATACAAATTTTTTTAAAATTTTCGAAGTCGAATCTAGAGTGCCAGGACTATACAAAAGAGTGAAATTTTGATCCAGGTAAGTCGATATGCATATATATAGGTCTTTTATGATTGGTCCCAGTCTAAATAAGCCAAAAATGATCATAATTTGACATTTTTTGATAAAATACAAATTTTTTGAAAATTTTCGATGTCGAATCTAGAGTGCCAGGACTATACAAAAGAGTGAAATTTTGATCCAGGTAAGTCGATATGCATATATATAGGTCTTTTATGATTGGTCCCAGTCTAAATAAGCCAAAAATGATCATAATTTGACATTTTTTGATAAAATACAAATTTTTTGAAAATTTTCGATGTCGAATCTAGAGTGCCAGGACTATACAAAAGAGTGAAATTTTGATCCAGGTAAGTCGATATGCATATATATAGGTCTTTTATGATTGGTCCCAGTCTAAATAAGCCAAAAATGATCATAATTTGACATTTTTTGATAAAATACAAATTTTTTGAAAATTTTCGAAGTCGAATCTAGAGTGCCAGGACTATACAAAAGAAAGAAATTTTGATCCAGGTAAGTCGATATGCATATATATAGGTCTTTTATGATTGGTCCCAGTCTAAATAAGCCAAAAATGATCATAATTTGACATTTTTTGATAAAATACAAATTTTTTGAAAATTTTCGAAGTCGAATCTAGAGTGCCAGGACTATACAAAAGAGTGAAATTTTGATCCAGGTAAGTCGATATGCATATATATAGGTCTTTTATGATTGGTCCCAGTCTAAATAAGCCAAAAATGATCATAATTTGACATTTTCTGATAAAATACAAATTTTTTGAAAATTTTCGATGTCGAATCTAGAGTGCCAGGACTATACAAAAGAGTGAAATTTTGATCCAGGTAAGTCGATATGCATATATATAGGTCTTTTATGATTGGTCCCAGTCTAAATAAGCCAAAAATGATCATAATTTGACATTTTTTGATAAAATACAAATTTTTTGAAAATTTTCGATGTCGAATCTAGAGTGCCAGGACTATACAAAAGAGTGAAATTTTGATCCAGGTAAGTCGGTATGCATATATATAGGTCTTTTATGATTGGTCCCAGTCTAAATAAGCCAAAAATGATCATAATTGGACATTTTTTGATAAAATACAAATTTTTTGAAAATTTTCGATGTCGAATCTAGAGTGCCAGGACTATACAAAAGAGTGAAATTTTGATCCAGGTAAGTCGATATGCATATATATTGGTCTTTTATGATTGGTCCCAGTCTAAATAAGCCAAAAATGATCATAATTTGACATTTTTTGATAAAATACAAATTTTTTGAAAATTTTCGATGTCGAATCTAGAGTGCCAGGACTATACAAAAGAGTGAAATTTTGATCCAGGTAAGTCGATATGCATATATATAGGTCTTTTATGATTGGTCCCAGTCTAAATAAGCCAAAAATGATCATAATTTGACATTTTTTGATAAAATACAAATTTTTTGAAAATTTTCGATGTCGAATCTAGAGTGCCAGGACTATACAAAAGAGTGAAATTTTGATCCAGGTAAGTCGATATGCATATATATAGGTCTTTTATGATTGGTCCCAGTCTAAATAAGCCAAAAATGATCATAATTGGACATTTTTTGATAAAATACAAATTTTTTGAAAATTTTCGATGTCGAATCTAGAGTGCCAGGACTATACAAAAGAGTGAAATTTTGATCCAGGTAAGTCGATATGCATATATATAGGTCTTTTATGATTGGTCCCAGTCTAAATAAGCCAAAAATGATCATAATTTGACATTTTTTGATAAAATACAAATTTTTTGAAAATTTTCGAAGTCGAATCTAGAGTGCCAGGACTATACAAAAGAGTGAAATTTTGATCCAGGTAAGTCGATATGCATATATATAGGTCTTTTATGATTGGTCCCAGTCTAAATAAGCCAAAAATGATCATAATTTGACATTTTTTGATAAAATACAAATTTTTTGAAAATTTTCGATGTCGAATCTAGAGTGCCAGGACTATACAAAAGAGTGAAATTTTGTTCCAGGTAACTCGATATGCATATATATAGGTCTTTTATGATTGGTCCCAGTCTAAATAAGCCAAAAATGATCATAATTTGACATTTTTTGATAAAATACAAATTTTTTGAAAATTTTCGATGTCGAATCTAGAGTGCCAGGACTATACAAAAGAGTGAAATTTTGATCCAGGTAAGTCGATATGCATATATATAGGTCTTTTATGATTGGTCCCAGTCTAAATAAGCCAAAAATGATCATAATTTGACATTTTTTGATAAAATACAAATTTTTTGAAAATTTTCGATGTCGAATCTAGAGTGCCAGGACTATACAAAAGAGTGAAATTTTGATCCAGGTAAGTCGACATGCATATATATAGGTCTTTTATGATTGGTCCCAGTCTAAATAAGCCAAAAATGATCATAATTTGACATTTTTTGATAAAATACAAATTTTTTGAAAATTTTCGATGTCGAATCTAGAGTGCCAGGACTATACAAAAGAGTGAAATTTTGATCCAGGTAAGTCGATATGCATATATATAGGTCTTTTATGATTGGTCCCAGTCTAAATAAGCCAAAAATGATCATAATTTGACATTTTTTGATAAAATACAAATTTTTTGAAAATTTTCGATGTCGAATCTAGAGTGCCAGGACTATACAAAAGAGTGAAATTTTGATCCAGGTAAGTCGATATGCATATATATAGGTCTTTTATGATTGGTCCCAGTCTAAATAAGCCAAAAATGATCATAATTGGACATTTTTTGATAAAATACAAATTTTTTGAAAATTTTCGATGTCGAATCTAGAGTGCCAGGACTATTCAAAAGAGTAAAATTTTGATCCAGGTAAGTCGATATGCATATATATAGGTCTTTTATGATTGGTCCCAGTCTAAATAAGCCAAAAATGATCATAATTTGACATTTTTTGATAAAATACAAATTTTTTTAAAATTTTCGATGTCGAATCTAGAGTGCCAGGACTATACAAAAGAGTGAAATTTTGATCCAGGTAAGTCGATATGCATATATATAGGTCTTTTATGATTGGTCTCAGTCTAAATAAGCCAAAAATGATCATAATTTGACATTTTTTGATATAATACAAATTTTTTGAAAATTTTCGATGTCGAATCTAGAGTGCCAGGACTATACAAAAGAGTGAAATTTTGATCCAGGTAAGTCGATATGCATATATATAGGTCTTTTATGAATGGTCCCAGTCTAAATAAGCCAAAAATGATCATAATTTGACATTTTTTGATAAAATACAAATTTTTTGAAAATTTTCGATGTCGAATCTAGAGTGCCAGGACTATACAAAAGAGTGAAATTTTGATCCAGGTTAGTCGATATGCATATATATAGGTCTTTTATGATTGGTCCCAGTCTAAATAAGCCAAAAATGATCATAATTTGACATTTTTTGATAAAATACAAATTTTTTGAAAATTTTCGATGTCGAATCTAGAGTGCCAGGACTATACAAAAGAGTGAAATTTTGATCCAGGTAAGTCGATATGCATATATATAGGTCTTTTATGATTGGTCCCAGTCTAAATAAGCCAAAAATGATCATAATTGGACATTTTTTGATAAAATACAAATTTTTTGAAAATTTTCGATGTCGAATCTAGAGTGCCAGGACTATACAAAAGAGTGAAATTTTGATCCAGGTAAGTCGATATGCATATATATAGGTCTTTTATGATTGGTCCCAGTCTAAATAAGCCAAAAATGATCATAATTTGACATTTTTGATAAAATACAAATTTTTTGAAAATTTTCGATGTCGAATCTAGAGTGCCAGGACTATACAAAAGAGTGAAATTTTGATCCAGGTAAGTCGATATGCATATATATAGGTCTTTTATGATTGGTCCCAGTCTAAATAAGCCAAAAATGATCATAATTTGACATTTTTTGATAAAATACAAATTTTTTGAAAATTTTCGAAGTCGAATCTAGAGTGCCAGGACTATACAAAAGAAAGAAATTTTGATCCAGGTAAGTCGATATGCATATATATAGGTCTTTTATGATTGGTCCCAGTCTAAATAAGCCAAAAATGATCATAATTTGACATTTTTTGATAAAATACAAATTTTTTAAAAAATTTTCGAAGTCGAATCTAGAGTGCCAGGACTATACAAAAGAGTGAAATTTTGATCCAGGTAAGTCGATATGCATATATATAGGTCTTTTATGATTGGTCCCAGTCTAAATAAGCCAAAAATGATCATAATTTGACATTTTTTGATAAAATACAAATTTTTTGAAAATTTTCGATGTCGAATCTAGAGTGCCAGGACTATACAAAAGAGTGAAATTTTGATCCAGGTAAGTCGATATGCATATATATAGGTCTTTTATGATTGGTCCCAGTCTAAATAAGCCAAAAATGATCATAATTTGACATTTTTTGATAAAATACAAATTTTTTGAAAATTTTCGATGTCGAATCTAGAGTGCCAGGACTATACAAAAGAGTGAAATTTTGATCCAGGTAAGTCGATATGCATATATAGGTCTTTTATGATTGGTCCCAGTCTAAATAAGCCAAAAATGATCATAATTTGACATTTTTTGATAAAATACAAATTTTTTGAAAATTTTCGAAGTCGAATCTAGAGTGCCAGGACTATAAAAAAGAGTGAAATTTTGATCCAGGTAAGTCGATATGCATATATATAGGTCTTTTATGATTGGTCCCAGTCTAAATAAGCCAAAAATGATCATAATTTGACATTTTTTGATAAAATACAAATTTTTTGAAAATTTTCGATGTCGAATCTAGAGTGCCAGGACTATACAAAAGAGTGAAATTTTGATCCAGGTAAGTCGATATGCATATATATAGGTCTTTTATGATTGGTCCCAGTCTAAATAAACCAAAAATGATCATAATTTGACATTTTTTGATAAAATACAAATTTTTTGAAAATTTTCGATGTCGAATCTAGAGTGCCAGGACTATACAAAAGAGTGAAATTTTGATCCAGGTAAGTCGATATGCATATATATAGGTCTTTTATGATTGGTCCCAGTCTAAATAAGCCAAAAATGATCATAATTTGACATTTTTTGATAAAATACAAATTTTTTGAAAATTATCGATGTCGAATCTAGAGTGCCAGGACTATACAAAAGAGTGAAATTTTGATCCAGGTAAGTCGATATGCATATATATAGGTCTTTTATGATTGGTCCCAGTCTAAATAAGCCAAAAATGATCATAATTGGACATTTTTTGATAAAATACAAATTTTTTGAAAATTTTCGATGTCGAATCTAGAGTGCCAGGACTATACAATAGAGTGAAATTTTGATCCAGGTAAGTCGATATGCATATAAATAGGTCTTTTATGATTGGTCCCAGTCTAAATAAGCCAAAAATGATCATAATTTGACATTTTTTGATAAAATACAAATTTTTTGAAAATTTTCGATGTCGAATCTAGAGTGCCAGGACTATACAAAAGAGTGAAATTTTGATCCAGGTAAGTCGATATGCATATATATAGGTCTTTTATGATTGGTCCCAGTCTAAATAAGCCAAAAATGATCATAATTTGACATTTTTTGATAAAATACAAATTTTTGAAAATTTTCGATGTCGAATCTAGAGTGCCAGGACTATACAAAAGAGTGAAATTTTGATCCAGGTAAGTCGATATGCATATATATAGGTCTTTTATGATTGGTCCCAGTCTAAATAAGCCAAAAATGATCATAATTGGACATTTTTTGATAAAATACAAATTTTTTGAAAATTTTCGATGTCGAATCTAGAGTGCCAGGACTATACAAAAGAGTGAAATTTTGATCCAGGTAAGTCGATATGCATATATATAGGTCTTTTATGATTGGTTCCAGTCTAAATAAGCCAAAAATGATCATAATTTGACATTTTTTGATAAAATACAAATTTTTTGAAATTTTTCGAAGTCGAATCTAGAGTGCCAGGACTATACAAAAGAGTTAAATTTTGATCCAGGTAAGTCGATATGCATATATATAGGTCTTTTATGATTGGTCCCAGTCTAAATAAGCCAAAAATGATCATAATTTGACATTTTTTGATAAAATACAAATTTTTTGAAAATTTTCGATGTCGAATCTAGAGTGCCAGGACTATACAAAAGAGTGAAATTTTGATCCAGGTAAGTCGATATGCATATATATAGGTCTTTTATGATTGGTCCCAGTCTAAATAAGCCAAAAATGATCATAATTTGACATTTTTTGATAAAATACAAATTTTTTGAAAATTTTCGATGTCGAATCTAGAGTGCCAGGACTATACAAAAGAATGAAATTTTGATCCAGGTAAGTCGATATGCATATATATAGGTCTTTTATGATTGGTCCCAGTCTAAATAAGCCAAAAATGATCATAATTTGACATTTTTTGATAAAATACAAATTTTTTGAAAATTTTCGATGTCGAATCTAGAGTGCCAGGACTATACAAAAGAGTGAAGTTTTGATCCAGGTAAGTCGATATGCATATATATAGGTCTTTTATGATTGGTCTCAGTCTAAATAAGCCAAAAATGATCATAATTTGACATTTTTTGATAAAATACAAATTTTTTGAAAATTTTCGATGTCGAATCTAGAGTGCCAGGACTATACAAAAGAGTGAAATTTTGATCCAGGTAAGTCGATATGCATATATATAGGTCTTTTATGATTGGTCCCAGTCTAAATAAGCCAAAAATGATCATAATTTGACATTTTTTGATATAATACAAATTTTTTGAAAATTTTCGATGTCGAATCTAGAGTGCCAGGACTATACAAAAGAGTGAAATTTTGATCCAGGTAAGTCGATATGCATATATAGGTCTTTTATGATTGGTCCCAGTCTAAATAAGCCAAAAATGATCATAATTTGACATTTTTTGATAAAATACAAATTTTTTGAAAATTTTCGAAGTCGAATCTAGAGTGCCAGGACTATAAAAAAGAGTGAAATTTTGATCCAGGTAAGTCGATATGCATATATATAGGTCTTTTATGATTGGTCCCAGTCTAAATAAGCCAAAAATGATCATAATTTGACATTTTTTGATAAAATACAAATTTTTTGAAAATTTTCGATGTCGAATCTAGAGTGCCAGGACTATACAAAAGAGTGAAATTTTGATCCAGGTAAGTCGATATGCATATATATAGGTCTTTTATGATTGGTCCCAGTCTAAATAAACCAAAAATGATCATAATTTGACATTTTTTGATAAAATACAAATTTTTTGAAAATTTTCGATGTCGAATCTAGAGTGCCAGGACTATACAAAAGAGTGAAATTTTGATCCAGGTAAGTCGATATGCATATATATAGGTCTTTTATGATTGGTCCCAGTCTAAATAAGCCAAAAATGATCATAATTTGACATTTTTTGATAAAATACAAATTTTTTGAAAATTATCGATGTCGAATCTAGAGTGCCAGGACTATACAAAAGAGTGAAATTTTGATCCAGGTAAGTCGATATGCATATATATAGGTCTTTTATGATTGGTCCCAGTCTAAATAAGCCAAAAATGATCATAATTGGACATTTTTTGATAAAATACAAATTTTTTGAAAATTTTCGATGTCGAATCTAGAGTGCCAGGACTATACAATAGAGTGAAATTTTGATCCAGGTAAGTCGATATGCATATAAATAGGTCTTTTATGATTGGTCCCAGTCTAAATAAGCCAAAAATGATCATAATTTGACATTTTTTGATAAAATACAAATTTTTTGAAAATTTTCGATGTCGAATCTAAAGTGCCAGGACTATACAAAAGAGTGAAATTTTGATCCAGGTAAGTCGATATGCATATATATAGGTCTTTTATGATTGGTCCCAGTCTAAATAAGCCAAAAATGATCATAATTTGACATTTTTTGATAAAATACAAATTTTTGAAAATTTTCGATGTCGAATCTAGAGTGCCAGGACTATACAAAAGAGTGAAATTTTGATCCAGGTAAGTCGATATGCATATATATAGGTCTTTTATGATTGGTCCCAGTCTAAATAAGCCAAAAATGATCATAATTGGACATTTTTTGATAAAATACAAATTTTTTGAAAATTTTCGATGTCGAATCTAGAGTGCCAGGACTATACAAAAGAGTGAAATTTTGATCCAGGTAAGTCGATATGCATATATATAGGTCTTTTATGATTGGTTCCAGTCTAAATAAGCCAAAAATGATCATAATTTGACATTTTTTGATAAAATACAAATTTTTTGAAATTTTTCGAAGTCGAATCTAGAGTGCCAGGACTATACAAAAGAGTTAAATTTTGATCCAGGTAAGTCGATATGCATATATATAGGTCTTTTATGATTGGTCCCAGTCTAAATAAGCCAAAAATGATCATAATTTGACATTTTTTGATAAAATACAAATTTTTTGAAAATTTTCGATGTCGAATCTAGAGTGCCAGGACTATACAAAAGAGTGAAATTTTGATCCAGGTAAGTCGATATGCATATATATAGGTCTTTTATGATTGGTCCCAGTCTAAATAAGCCAAAAATGATCATAATTTGACATTTTTTGATAAAATACAAATTTTTTGAAAATTTTCGATGTCGAATCTAGAGTGCCAGGACTATACAAAAGAATGAAATTTTGATCCAGGTAAGTCGATATGCATATATATAGGTCTTTTATGATTGGTCCCAGTCTAAATAAGCCAAAAATGATCATAATTTGACATTTTTTGATAAAATACAAATTTTTTGAAAATTTTCGATGTCGAATCTAGAGTGCCAGGACTATACAAAAGAGTGAAGTTTTGATCCAGGTAAGTCGATATGCATATATATAGGTCTTTTATGATTGGTCTCAGTCTAAATAAGCCAAAAATGATCATAATTTGACATTTTTTGATAAAATACAAATTTTTTGAAAATTTTCGATGTCGAATCTAGAGTGCCAGGACTATACAAAAGAGTGAAATTTTGATCCAGGTAAGTCGATATGCATATATATAGGTCTTTTATGATTGGTCCCAGTCTAAATAAGCCAAAAATGATCATAATTTGACATTTTTTGATATAATACAAATTTTTTGAAAATTTTCGATGTCGAATCTAGAGTGCCAGGACTATACAAAAGAGTGAAATTTTGATCCAGGTAAGTCGATATGCATATATATAGGTCTTTTATGATTGGTCCCAGTCTAAATAAGCCAAAAATGATCATAATTTGACATTTTTTGATAAAATACAAATTTTTTGAAAATTTTCGATGTCGAATCTAGAGTGCCAGGACTATACAAAAGAGTGAAGTTTTGATCCAGGTAAGTCGATATGCATATATATAGGTCTTTTATGATTGGTCCCAGTCTAAATAAGCCAAAAATGATCATAATTTTACATTTTTTGATAAAATACAAATTTTTTGAAAATTTTCGATGTCGAATCTAGAGTGCCAGGACTATACAAAAGAGTGAAATTTTGATCCAGGTAAGTCGATATGCATATATATAGGTCTTTTATGATTGGTCCCAGTCTAAATAAGTAAAAAATGATCATAATTTGACATTTTTTGATATAATACAAATTTTTTGAAAATTTTCGATGTCGAATCTAGAGTGCCAGGACTATACAAAAGAGTGAAATTTTGATCCAGGTAAGTCGATATGCATATATATAGGTCTTTTATGATTGGTCCCAGTCTAAATAAGCAAAAATTATCATAATTTGACATTTTTTGATAAAATACAAATTTTTTGAAAATTTTCGATGTCGAATCTAGAGTGCCAGGACTATACAAAAGAGTGAAATTTTGATCCAGGTTAGTCGATATGCATATATATAGGTCTTTTATGATTGGTCCCAGTCTAAATAAGCCAAAAATGATCATAATTTGACATTTTTTTATAAAATACAAATTTTTTGAAAATTTTCGATGTCGAATCTAGAGTGCCAGGACTATACAAAAGAGTGAAATTTTGATCCAGGTAAGTCGATATGCATATATATAGGTCTTTTATGATTGGTCCCAGTCTAAATAAGCCAAAAATGATCATAATTGGACATTTTTTGATAAAATACAAATTTTTTGAAAATTTTCGATGTCGAATCTAGAGTGCCAGGACTATACAAAAGAGTGAAATTTTGATCCAGGTAAGTCGATATGCATATATATAGGTCTTTTATGATTGGTCCCAGTCTAAATAAGCCAAAAATGATCATAATTTGACATTTTTGATAAAATACAAATTTTTTGAAAATTTTCGATGTCGAATCTAGAGTGCCAGGACTATACAAAAGAGTGAAATTTTGATCCAGGTAAGTCGATATGCATATATATAGGTCTTTTATGATTGGTCCCAGTCTAAATAAGCCAAAAATGATCATAATTGGACATTTTTTGATAAAATACAAATTTTTTGAAAATTTTCGATGTCGAATCTAGAGTGCCAGGACTATACAAAAGAGTGAAATTTTGATCCAGGTAAGTCGATATGCATATATATAGGTCTTTTATGATTGGTCCCAGTCTAAATAAGCCAAAAATGATCATAATTTGACATTTTTTGATAAAATACAAATTTTTTGAAAATTTTCGATGTCGAATCTAGAGTGCCAGGACTATACAAAAGAGTGAAATTTTGATCCAGGTAAGTCGATATGCATATATATAGGTCTTTTATGATTGGTCCCAGTCTAAATAAGCCAAAAATGATCATAATTGGACATTTTTTGATAAAATACAAATTTTTTGAAAATTTTCGATGTCGAATCTAGAGTGCCAGGACTATACAAAAGAGTGAAATTTTGATCCAGGTAAGTCGATATGCATATATATAGGTCTTTTATGATTGGTCCCAGTCTAAATAAGCCAAAAATGATCATAATTGGACATTTTTTGATAAAATACAAATTTTTTGAAAATTTTCGATGTCGAATCTAGAGTGCCAGGACTATACAAAAGAGTGAAATTTTGATCCAGGTAAGTCGATATGCATATATATAGGTCTTTTATGATTGGTCCCAGTCTAAATAAGCCAAAAATGATCATAATTTGACATTTTTTGATAAAATACAAATTTTTTGAAAATTTTCGAAGTCGAATCTAGAGTGCCAGGACTATACAAAAGAGTGAAATTTTGATCCAGGTAAGTCGATATGCATATATATAGGTCTTTTATGATTGGTCCCAGTCTAAATAAGCCAAAAATAATCATAATTTGACATTTTTTGATAAAATACAAATTTTTTGAAAATTTTCGATGTCGAATCTAGAGTGCCAGGACTATACAAAAGAGTGAAATTTTGATCCAGGTAAGTCGATATGCATATATATAGGTCTTTTATGATTGGTCCCAGTCTAAATAAGCCAAAAATGATCATAATTTGACATTTTTTGATAAAATACAAATTTTTTGAAAATTTTCGATGTCGAATCTAGAGTGCCAGGACTATACAAAAGAGTGAAATTTTGATAAAGGTAAGTCGATATGCATATATATAGGTCTTTTATGATTGGTCCCAGTCTAAATAAGCCAAAAATGATCATAATTTGACATTTTTTGATAAAATACAAATTTTTTGAAACTTTTCGATGTCGAATCTAGAGTGCCAGGACTATACAAAAGAGTGAAATTTTGATCCAGGTAAGTCGATATGCATATATATAGGTCTTTTATGATTGGTCCCAGTCTAAATAAGCCAAAAATGATCATAATTTGACATTTTTTGATAAAATACAAATTTTTTGAAAATTTTCGATGTCGAATCTAGAGTGCCAGGACTATACAAAAGAGTGAAATTTTGATCCAGGTAAGTCGATATGCATATATATAGGTCTTTTATGATTGGTCCCAGTCTAAATAAGCCAAAAATGATCATAATTTGACATTTTTTGATAAAATACAAATTTTTTGAAAATTTTCGATGTCGAATCTAGAGTGCCAGGACTATACAAAAGAGTGAAATTTTGATCCAGGTAAGTCGATATGCATATATATAGGTCTTTTATGATTGGTCCCAGTCTAAATAAGCCAAAAATGATCATAATTGGACATTTTTTGATAAAATACAAATTTTTTGAAAATTTTCGATGTCGAATCTAGAGTGCCAGGACTATTCAAAAGAGTAAAATTTTGATCCAGGTAAGTCGATATGCATATATATAGGTCTTTTATGATTGGTCCCAGTCTAAATAAGCCAAAAATGATCATAATTTGACATTTTTTGATAAAATACAAATTTTTTTAAAATTTTCGATGTCGAATCTAGAGTGCCAGGACTATACAAAAGAGTGAAATTTTGATCCAGGTAAGTCGATATGCATATATATAGGTCTTTTATGATTGGTCCCAGTCTAAATAAGCCAAAAATGATCATAATTTGACATTTTTTGATATAATACAAATTTTTTGAAAATTTTCGATGTCGAATCTAGAGTGCCAGGACTATACAAAAGAGTGAAATTTTGATCCAGGTAAGTCGATATGCATATATATAGGTCTTTTATGATTGGTCCCAGTCTAAATAAGCAAAAATTATCATAATTTGACATTTTTTGATAAAATACAAATTTTTTGAAAATTTTCGATGTCGAATCTAGAGTGCCAGGACTATACAAAAGAGTGAAATTTTGATCCAGGTTAGTCGATATGCATATATATAGGTCTTTTATGATTGGTCCCAGTCTAAATAAGCCAAAAATGATCATAATTTGACATTTTTTTATAAAATACAAATTTTTTGAAAATTTTCGATGTCGAATCTAGAGTGCCAGGACTATACAAAAGAGTGAAATTTTGATCCAGGTAAGTCGATATGCATATATATAGGTCTTTTATGATTGGTCCCAGTCTAAATAAGCCAAAAATGATCATAATTGGACATTTTTTGATAAAATACAAATTTTTTGAAAATTTTCGATGTCGAATCTAGAGTGCCAGGACTATACAAAAGAGTGAAATTTTGATCCAGGTAAGTCGATATGCATATATATAGGTCTTTTATGATTGGTCCCAGTCTAAATAAGCCAAAAATGATCATAATTTGACATTTTTGATAAAATACAAATTTTTTGAAAATTTTCGATGTCGAATCTAGAGTGCCAGGACTATACAAAAGAGTGAAATTTTGATCCAGGTAAGTCGATATGCATATATATAGGTCTTTTATGATTGGTCCCAGTCTAAATAAGCCAAAAATGATCATAATTGGACATTTTTTGATAAAATACAAATTTTTTGAAAATTTTCGATGTCGAATCTAGAGTGCCAGGACTATACAAAAGAGTGAAATTTTGATCCAGGTAAGTCGATATGCATATATATAGGTCTTTTATGATTGGTCCCAGTCTAAATAAGCCAAAAATGATCATAATTTGACATTTTTTGATAAAATACAAATTTTTTGAAAATTTTCGATGTCGAATCTAGAGTGCCAGGACTATACAAAAGAGTGAAATTTTGATCCAGGTAAGTCGATATGCATATATATAGGTCTTTTATGATTGGTCCCAGTCTAAATAAGCCAAAAATGATCATAATTGGACATTTTTTGATAAAATACAAATTTTTTGAAAATTTTCGATGTCGAATCTAGAGTGCCAGGACTATACAAAAGAGTGAAATTTTGATCCAGGTAAGTCGATATGCATATATATAGGTCTTTTATGATTGGTCCCAGTCTAAATAAGCCAAAAATGATCATAATTGGACATTTTTTGATAAAATACAAATTTTTTGAAAATTTTCGATGTCGAATCTAGAGTGCCAGGACTATACAAAAGAGTGAAATTTTGATCCAGGTAAGTCGATATGCATATATATAGGTCTTTTATGATTGGTCCCAGTCTAAATAAGCCAAAAATGATCATAATTTGACATTTTTTGATAAAATACAAATTTTTTGAAAATTTTCGAAGTCGAATCTAGATTGCCAGGACTATACAAAAGAGTGAAATTTTGATCCAGGTAAGTCGATATGCATATATATAGGTCTTTTATGATTGGTCCCAGTCTAAATAAGCCAAAAATAATCATAATTTGACATTTTTTGATAAAATACAAATTTTTTGAAAATTTTCGATGTCGAATCTAGAGTGCCAGGACTATACAAAAGAGTGAAATTTTGATCCAGGTAAGTCGATATGCATATATATAGGTCTTTTATGATTGGTCCCAGTCTAAATAAGCCAAAAATGATCATAATTTGACATTTTTTGATAAAATACAAATTTTTTGAAAATTTTCGATGTCGAATCTAGAGTGCCAGGACTATACAAAAGAGTGAAATTTTGATAAAGGTAAGTCGATATGCATATATATAGGTCTTTTATGATTGGTCCCAGTCTAAATAAGCCAAAAATGATCATAATTTGACATTTTTTGATAAAATACAAATTTTTTGAAAATTTTCGATGTCGAATCTAGAGTGCCAGGACTATACAAAAGAGTGAAATTTTGATCCAGGTAAGTCGATATGCATATATATAGGTCTTTTATGATTGGTCCCAGTCTAAATAAGCCAAAAATGATCATAATTTGACATTTTTTGATAAAATACAAATTTTTTGAAAATTTTCGATGTCGAATCTAGAGTGCCAGGACTATACAAAAGAGTGAAATTTTGATCCAGGTAAGTCGATATGCATATATATAGGTCTTTTATGATTGGTCCCAGTCTAAATAAGCCAAAAATGATCATAATTTGACATTTTTTGATAAAATACAAATTTTTTGAAAATTTTCGATGTCGAATCTAGAGTGCCAGGACTATACAAAAGAGTGAAATTTTGATCCAGGTAAGTCGATATGCATATATATAGGTCTTTTATGATTGGTCCCAGTCTAAATAAGCCAAAAATGATCATAATTGGACATTTTTTGATAAAATACAAATTTTTTGAAAATTTTCGATGTCGAATCTAGAGTGCCAGGACTATTCAAAAGAGTAAAATTTTGATCCAGGTAAGTCGATATGCATATATATAGGTCTTTTATGATTGGTCCCAGTCTAAATAAGCCAAAAATGATCATAATTTGACATTTTTTGATAAAATACAAATTTTTTTAAAATTTTCGATGTCGAATCTAGAGTGCCAGGACTATACAAAAGAGTGAAATTTTGATCCAGGTAAGTCGATATGCATATATATAGGTCTTTTATGATTGGTCCCAGTCTAAATAAGCCAAAAATGATCATAATTGGACATTTTTTGATAAAATACAAATTTTTTGAAAATTTTCGATGTCGAATCTAGAGTGCCAGGACTATACAAAAGAGTGAAATTTTGATCCAGGTAAGTCGATATGCATATATATAGGTCTTTTATGATTGGTCCCAGTCTAAATAAGCCAAAAATGATCATAATTTGACATTTTTTGATATAATACAAATTTTTTGAAAATTTTCGATGTCGAATCTAGAGTGCCAGGACTATACAAAAGAGTGAAATTTTGATCCAGGTAAGTCGATATGCATATATATAGGTCTTTTATGATTGGTCCCAGTCTAAATAAGCCAAAAATGATCATAATTTGACATTTTTTGATAAAATACAAATTTTTTGAAAATTTTCGATGTCGAATCTAGAGTGCCAGGACTATACAAAAGAGTGAAATTTTGATCCAGGTAAGTCGATATGCATATATATAGGTCTTTTATGATTGGTCCCAGTCTAAATAAGCCAAAAATGATCATAATTGGACATTTTTTGATAAAATACAAATTTTTTGAAAATTTTCGATGTCGAATCTAGAGTGCCAGGACTATACAAAAGAGTGAAATTTTGATCCAGGTAAGTCGATATGCATATATATAGGTCTTTTTTGATTGGTCCCAGTCTAAATAAGCCAAAAATGATCATAATTTGACATTTTTTGATAAAATACAAATTTTTTGAAAATTTTCGAAGTCGAATCTAGAGTGCCAGGACTATACAAAAGAGTGAAATTTTGATCCAGGTAAGTCGATATGCATATATATAGGTCTTTTATGATTGGTCCCAGTCTAAATAAGCCAAAAATGATCATAATTTGACATTTTTTGATAAAATACAAATTTTTTGAAAATTTTCGATGTCGAATCTAGAGTGCCAGGACTATACAAAAGAGTGAAATTTTGATCCAGGTAAGTCGATATGCATATATATAGGTCTTTTATGATTGGTCCCAGTCTAAATAAGCCAAAAATGATCATAATTTGACATTTTTTGATAAAATACAAATTTTTTGAAAATTTTCGATGTCGAATCTAGAGTGCCAGGACTATACAAAAGAGTGAAATTTTGATCCAGGTAAGTCGATATGCATATATATAGGTCTTTTATGATTGGTCCCAGTCTAAATAAGCCAAAAATGATCATAATTTGACATTTTTTGATAAAATACAAATTTTTTGAAAATTTTCGATGTCGAATCTAGAGTGCCAGGACTATACAAAAGAGTGAAATTTTGATCCAGGTAAGTCGATATGCATATATATAGGTCTTTTATGATTGGTCCCAGTCTAAATAAGCCAAAAATGATCATAATTTGACATTTTTTGATAAAATACAAATTTTTTGAAAATTTTCGATGTCGAATCTAGAGTGCCAGGACTATACAAAAGAGTGAAATTTTGATCCAGGTAAGTCGATATGCATATATATAGGTCTTTTATGATTGGTCCCAGTCTAAATAAGCCAAAAATGATCATAATTTGTCATTTTTTGATAAAATACAAATTTTTTGAAAATTTTCGATGTCGAATCTAGAGTGCCAGGACTATACAAAAGAGTGAAATTTTGATCCAGGTAAGTCGATATGCATATATATAGGTCTTTTATGATTGGTCCCAGTCTAAATAAGCCAAAAATGATCATAATTTGACATTTTTTGATAAAATACAAATTTTTTGAAAATTTTCGATGTCGAATCTAGAGTGCCAGGACTATACAAAAGAGTGAAATTTTGATCCAGGTAAGTCGATATGCATATATATAGGTCTTTTATGATTGGTCCCAGTCTAAATAAGCCAAAAATGATCATAATTGGACATTTTTTGATAAAATACAAATTTTTTGAAAATTTTCGATGTCGAATCTAGAGTGCCAGGACTATTCAAAAGAGTAAAATTTTGATCCAGGTAAGTCGATATGCATATATATAGGTCTTTTATGATTGGTCCCAGTCTAAATAAGCCAAAAATGATCATAATTTGACATTTTTTGATAAAATACAAATTTTTT
Organism: Chrysoperla carnea; assembly: GCF_905475395.1. Lineage (NCBI taxonomy): Eukaryota > Metazoa > Arthropoda > Insecta > Neuroptera > Chrysopidae > Chrysoperla > Chrysoperla carnea. The sequence goes on from NW_025408245.1 coordinate 191,308, forward strand.
GAAAATTTTCGATGTCGAATCTAGAGTGCCAGGACTATACAAAAGAGTGAAATTTTGATCCAGGTAAGTCGATATGCATATATATAGGTCTTTTATGATTGGTCCCAGTCTAAATAAGCCAAAAATGATCATAATTTGACATTTTTTGATAAAATACAAATTTTTTGAAAATTTTCGATGTCGAATCTAGAGTGCCAGGACTATACAAAAGAGTGAAATTTTGATCCAGGTAAGTCGATATGCATATATATAGGTCTTTTATGATTGGTCCCAGTCTAAATAAGCCAAAAATGATCATAATTTGACATTTTTTGATATAATACAAATTTTTTGAAAATTTTCGATGTCGAATCTAGAGTGCCAGGACTATACAAAAGAGTGAAATTTTGATCCAGGTAAGTCGATATGCATATATATAGGTCTTTTATGATTGGTCCCAGTCTAAATAAGCCAAAAATGATCATAATTTGACATTTTTTGATAAAATACAAATTTTTTGAAAATTTTCGATGTCGAATCTAGAGTGCCAGGACTATACAAAAGAGTGAAATTTTGATCCAGGTAAGTCGATATGCATATATATAGGTCTTTTATGATTGGTCCCAGTCTAAATAAGCCAAAAATGATCATAATTGGACATTTTTTGATAAAATACAAATTTTTTGAAAATTTTCGATGTCGAATCTAGAGTGCCAGGACTATTCAAAAGAGTAAAATTTTGATCCAGGTAAGTCGATATGCATATATATAGGTCTTTTATGATTGGTCCCAGTCTAAATAAGCCAAAAATGATCATAATTTGACATTTTTTGATAAAATACAAATTTTTTGAAAATTTTCGATGTCGAATCTAGAGTGCCAGGACTATACAAAAGAGTGAAATTTTGATCCAGGTAAGTCGATATGCATATATATAGGTCTTTTATGATTGGTCCCAGTCTAAATAAGCCAAAAATGATCATAATTGGACATTTTTTGATAAAATACAAATTTTTTGAAAATTTTCGATGTCGAATCTAGAGTGCCAGGACTATACAAAAGAGTGAAATTTTGATCCAGGTAAGTCGATATGCATATATATAGGTCTTTTATGATTGGTCCCAGTCTAAATAAGCCAAAAATGATCATAATTTGACATTTTTTGATAAAATACAAATTTTTTGAAAATTTTCGATGTCGAATCTAGAGTGCCAGGACTATACAAAAGAGTGAAATTTTGATCCAGGTAAGTCGAAATGCATATATATAGGTCTTTTATGATTGGTCCCAGTCTAAATAAGCCAAAAATGATCATAATTTGACATTTTTTGATAAAATACAAATTTTTTGAAAATTTTCGATGTCGAATCTAGAGTGCCAGGACTATACAAAAGAGTGAAATTTTGATCCAGGTAAGTCGATATGCATATATATAGGTCTTTTATGATTGGTCCCAGTCTAAATAAGCCAAAAAAGATCATAATTTGACATTTTTGATAAAATACAAATTTTTTGAAAATTTTCGATGTCGAATTTAGAGTGCCAGGACTATACAAAAGAGTGAAATTTTGATCCAGGTAAGTCGATATGCATATATATAGGTCTTTTATGATTGGTCCCAGTCTAAATAAGCCAAAAATGATCATAATTTGACATTTTTTGATAAAATACAAATTTTTTGAAAATTTTCGATGTCGAATCTAGAGTGCCAGGACTATACAAAAGAGTGAAATTTTGATCCAGGTAAGTCGATATGCATATATATAGGTCTTTTATGATTGGTCCCAGTCTAAATAAGCCAAAAATGATCATAATTTGACATTTTTTGATAAAATACAAATTTTTTGAAAATTTTCGATGTCGAATCTAGAGTGCCAGGACTATACAAAAGAGTGAAATTTTGATCCAGGTAAGTCGATATGCATATATATAGGTCTTTTATGATTGGTCCCTGTCTAAATAAGCCAAAAATGATCATAATTTGACATTTTTTGATAAAATACAAATTTTTTTAAAATTTTCGATGTCGAATCTAGAGTGCCAGGACTATACAAAAGAGTGAAATTTTGATCCAGGTAAGTCGATATGCATATATATAGGTCTTTTATGATTGGTCCCAGTCTAAAAAAGCCAAAAATGATCATAATTTGACATTTTTTGATAAAATACAAATTTTTTGAAAATTTTCGAAGTCGAATCTAGAGTGCCAGGACTATACAAAAGAGTGAAATTTTGATCCAGGTAAGTCGATATGCATATATATAGGTCTTTTATGATTGGTCCCAGTCTAAATAAGCCAAAAATGATCATAATTTGACATTTTTTGATAAAATACAAATTTTTTGATAATTTTCGATGTCGAATCTAGAGTGCCAGGACTATACAAAAGAGTGAAATTTTGATCCAGGTAAGTCGATAGGCATATATATAGGTCTTTTATGATTGGTCCCAGTCTAAATAAGCCAAAAATGATCATAATTTGACATTTTTTGATAAAATACAAATTTTTTGATAATTTTCGATGTCGAATCTAGAGTGCCAGGACTATACAAAAGAGTGAAATTTTGATCCAGGTAAGTCGATATGCATATATATAGGTCTTTTATGATTGGTCCCAGTCTAAATAAGCCAAAAATGATCATAATTTGACATTTTTTGATAAAATACAAATTTTTTGAAAATTTTCGATGTCGAATCTAGAGTGCCAGGACTATACAAAAGAGTGAAATTTTGATCCAGGTAAGTCGATATGCATATATATAGGTCTTTTATGATTGGTCCCAGTCTAGATAAGCCAAAAATGATCATAATTTGACATTTTTTGATAAAATACAAATTTTTTGAAAATTTTCGATGTCGAATCTAGAGTGCCAGGACTATACAAAAGAGTGAAATTTTGATCCAGGTAAGTCGATATGCATATATATAGGTCTTTTATGATTGGTCCCAGTCTAAATAAGCCAAAAATGATCATAATTGGACATTTTTTGATAAAATACAAATTTTTTGAAAATTTTCGAAGTCGAATCTAGAGTGCCAGGACTATACAAAAGAGTAAAATTTTGATCCAGGTAAGTCGATATGCATATATATGTCTTTTATGATTGGTCCCAGTCTAAATAAGCCAAAAATGATCATAATTTGACATTTTTTGATAAAATACAAATTTTTTGAAAATTTTCGATGTCGAATCTAGAGTGCCAGGACTATACAAAAGAGTGAAATTTTGATCCAGGTAAGTCGATATGCATATATATAGGTCTTTTATGATTGGTCCCAGTCTAAATAAGCAAAAATGATCATAATTGGACATTTTTTGATAAAATACAAATTTTTTGAAAATTTTCGAAGTCGAATCTAGAGTGCCAGGACTATACAAAAGAGTGAAATTTTGATCCAGGTAAGTCGATATGCATATATATAAGTCTTTTATGATTGGTCCCAGTCTAAATAAGCCAAAAATGATCATAATTTGACATTTTTTGATAAAATACAAATTTTTTGAAAATTTTCGATGTCGAATCTAGAGTGCCAGGACTATACAAAAGAGTGAAATTTTGATCCAGGTAAGTCGATATGCATATATATAGGTCTTTTATGATTGGTCCCAGTCTAAATAAGCCAAAAATGATCATAATTTGACATTTTTTGATAAAATACAAATTTTTTGAAAATTTTCGATGTCGAATCTAGAGTGCCAGGACTATACAAAAGAGTGAAATTTTGATCCAGGTAAGTCGATATGCATATATATAGGTCTTTTATGATTGGTCCCAGTCTAAATAAGCCAAAAATGATCATAATTTGACATTTTTTGATAAAATACAAATTTTTTGAAAATTTTCGAAGTCGAATCTAGAGTGCCAGGACTATACAAAAGAGTGAAATTTTGATCCAGGTAAGTCGATATGCATATATATAGGTCTTTTATGATTGGTCCCAGTCTAAATAAGCCAAAAATGATCATAATTTGACATTTTTTGATAAAATACAAATTTTTTGAAAATTTTCGATGTCGAATCTAGAGTGCCAGGACTATACAAAAGAGTGAAATTTTGATCCAGGTAAGTCGATATGCATATATATAGGTCTTTTATGATTGGTCCCAGTCTAAATACGCCAAAAATGATCATAATTTGACATTTTTTGATAAAATACAAATTTTTTTAAAATTTTCGATGTCGAATCTAGAGTGCCAGGACTATACAAAAGAGTGAAATTTTGATCCAGGTAAGTCGATATGCATATATATAGGTCTTTTATGATTGGTCCCAGTCTAAATAAGCCAAAAATGATCATAATTTGACATTTTTTGATAAAATACAAATTTTTTTAAAATTTTCGATGTCGAATCTAGAGTGCCAGGACTATACAAAAGAGTGAAATTTTGATCCAGGTAAGTCGATATGCATATATATAGGTCTTTTATGATTGGTCCCAGTCTAAATAAGCCAAAAATGATCATAATTTGACATTTTTTGATAAAATACAAATTTTTTGAAAATTTTCGAAGTCGAATCTAGAGTGCCAGGACTATACAAAAGAGTGAAATTTTGATCCAGGTAAGTCGATATGCATATATATGGGTCTTTTATGATTGGTCCCAGTCTAAATAAGCCAAAAATGATCATAATTGGACATTTTTTGATAAAATACAAATTTTTTGAAAATTTTCGATGTCGAATCTAGAGTGCCAAGACTATTCAAAAGAGTAAAATTTTGATCCAGGTAAGTCGATATGCATATATATAGGTCTTTTATGATTGGTCCCAGTCTAAATAAGCCAAAAATGATCATAATTTGACATTTTTTGATAAAATACAAATTTTTTGAAAATTTTCGAAGTCGAATCTAGAGTGCCAGGACTATACAAAAGAGTGAAATTTTGATCCAGGTAAGTCGATATGCATATACATAGGTCTTTTATGATTGGTCCCAGTCTAAATAAGCCAAAATTGATCATAATTTGACATTTTTTGATAAAATACAAATTTTTTGAAAATTTTCGATGTCGATTCTAGAGTGCCAGGACTATACAAAAGAGTGAAATTTTGATCCAGGTAAGTCGATATGCATATATATAGGTCTTTTATGATTGGTCCCAGTCTAAATAAGCCAAAAATGATCATAATTTGACATTTTTTGATAAAATACAAATTTTTTGAAAATTTTCGATGTCGAATCTAGAGTGCCAGGACTATACAAAAGAGTGAAATTTTGATCCAGGTAAGTCGATATGCATATATATAGGTCTTTTATGATTGTTCCCAGTCTAAATAAGCCAAAAATGATCATAATTTGACATTTTTTGATAAAATACAAATATTTTGAAAATTTTCGAAGTCGAATCTAGAGTGCCAGGACTATACAAAAGAGTGAAATTTTGATCCAAGTAAGTCGATATGCATATATATAGGTCTTTTATGATTGGTCCCAGTCTAAATAAGCCAAAAATGATCATAATTTGACATTTTTTGATAAAATACAAATTTTTTGAAAATTTTCGATGTCGAATCTAGAGTGCCAGGACTATTCAAAAGAGTAAAATTTTGATCCAGGTAAGTCGATATGCATATATATAGGTCTTTTATGATTGGTCCCAGTCTAAATAAGCCAAAAATGATCATAATTGGACATTTTTTGATAAAATACAAATTTTTTGAAAATTTTCGATGTCGAATCTAGAGTGCCAGGACTATACAAAAGAGTGAAATTTTGATCCAGGTAAGTCGATATGCATATATATAGGTCTTTTATGATTGGTCCCAGTCTAAATAAGCCAAAAATGATCATAATTTGACATTTTTTGATAAAATACAAATTTTTTGAAAATTTTCGATGTCGAATCTAGAGTGCCAGGACTATACAAAAGAGTGAAATTTTGATCCAGGTAAGTCGATATGCATATATATAGGTCTTTTATGATTGGTCCCAGTCTAAATAAGCCAAAAAAGATCATAATTTGACATTTTTGATAAAATACAAATTTTTTGAAAATTTTCGATGTCGAATCTAGAGTGCCAGGACTATACAAAAGAGTGAAATTTTGATCCAGGTAAGTCGATATGCATATATATAGGTCTTTTATGATTGGTCCCAGTCTAAATAAGCCAAAAATGATCATAATTTGACATTTTTTGATAAAATACAAATTTTTTGAAAATTTTCGATGTCGAATCTAGAGTGCCAGGACTATACAAAAGAGTGAAATTTTGATCCAGGTAAGTCGATATGCATATATATAGGTCTTTTATGATTGGTCCCAGTCTAAATAAGCCAAAAATGATCATAATTTGACATTTTTTGATAAAATACAAATTTTTTGAAAATTTTCGATGTCGAATCTAGAGTGCCAGGACTATACAAAAGAGTGAAATTTTGATCCAGGTAAGTCGATATGCATATATATAGGTCTTTTATGATTGGTCCCTGTCTAAATAAGCCAAAAATGATCATAATTTGACATTTTTTGATAAAATACAAATTTTTTTAAAATTTTCGATGTCGAATCTAGAGTGCCAGGACTATACAAAAGAGTGAAATTTTGATCCAGGTAAGTCGATATGCATATATATAGGTCTTTTATGATTGGTCCCAGTCTAAAAAAGCCAAAAATGATCATAATTTGACATTTTTTGATAAAATACAAATTTTTTGAAAATTTTCGAAGTCGAATCTAGAGTGCCAGGACTATACAAAAGAGTGAAATTTTGATCCAGGTAAGTCGATATGCATATATATAGGTCTTTTATGATTGGTCCCAGTCTAAATAAGCCAAAAATGATCATAATTTGACATTTTTTGATAAAATACAAATTTTTTGATAATTTTCGATGTCGAATCTAGAGTGCCAGGACTATACAAAAGAGTGAAATTTTGATCCAGGTAAGTCGATAGGCATATATATAGGTCTTTTATGATTGGTCCCAGTCTAAATAAGCCAAAAATGATCATAATTTGACATTTTTTGATAAAATACAAATTTTTTGATAATTTTCGATGTCGAATCTAGAGTGCCAGGACTATACAAAAGAGTGAAATTTTGATCCAGGTAAGTCGATATGCATATATATAGGTCTTTTATGATTGGTCCCAGTCTAAATAAGCCAAAAATGATTATAATTTGACATTTTTTGATAAAATACAAATTTTTTGAAAATTTTCGATGTCGAATCTAGAGTGCCAGGACTATACAAAAGAGTGAAATTTTGATCCAGGTAAGTCGATATGCATATATATAGGTCTTTTATGATTGGTCCCAGTCTAGATAAGCCAAAAATGATCATAATTTGACATTTTTTGATAAAATACAAATTTTTTGAAAATTTTCGATGTCGAATCTAGAGTGCCAGGACTATACAAAAGAGTGAAATTTTGATCCAGGTAAGTCGATATGCATATATATAGGTCTTTTATGATTGGTCCCAGTCTAAATAAGCCAAAAATGATCATAATTGGACATTTTTTGATAAAATACAAATTTTTTGAAAATTTTCGAAGTCGAATCTAGAGTGCCAGGACTATACAAAAGAGTGAAATTTTGATCCAGGTAAGTCGATATGCATATATATGTCTTTTATGATTGGTCCCAGTCTAAATAAGCCAAAAATGATCATAATTTGACATTTTTTGATAAAATACAAATTTTTTGAAAATTTTCGATGTCGAATCTAGAGTGCCAGGACTATACAAAAGAGTGAAATTTTGATCCAGGTAAGTCGATATGCATATATATAGGTCTTTTATGATTGGTCCCAGTCTAAATAAGCAAAAATGATCATAATTGGACATTTTTTGATAAAATACAAATTTTTTGAAAATTTTCGAAGTCGAATCTAGAGTGCCAGGACTATACAAAAGAGTGAAATTTTAATCCAGGTAAGTCGATATGCATATATATAGGTCTTTTATGATTGGTCCCAGTCTAAATAAGCCAAAAATGATCATAATTTGACATTTTTTGATAAAATACAAATTTTTTGAAAATTTTCGATGTCGAATCTAGAGTGCCAGGACTATACAAAAGAGTGAAATTTTGATCCAGGTAAGTCGATATGCATATATATAGGTCTTTTATGATTGGTCCCAGTCTAAATAAGCCAAAAATGATCATAATTTGACATTTTTTGATAAAATACAAATTTTTTGAAAATTTTCGATGTCGAATCTAGAGTGCCAGGACTATACAAAAGAGTGAAATTTTGATCCAGGTAAGTCGATATGCATATATATAGGTCTTTTATGATTGGTCCCAGTCTAAATAAGCCAAAAATGATCATAATTTGACATTTTTTGATAAAATACAAATTTTTTGAAAATTTTCGAAGTCGAATCTAGAGTGCCAGGACTATACAAAAGAGTGAAATTTTGATCCAGGTAAGTCGATATGCATATATATAGGTCTTTTATGATTGGTCCCAGTCTAAATAAGCCAAAAATGATCATAATTTGACATTTTTTGATAAAATACAAATTTTTTGAAAATTTTCGATGTCGAATCTAGAGTGCCAGGACTATACAAAAGAGTGAAATTTTGATCCAGGTAAGTCGATATGCATATATATAGGTCTTTTATGATTGGTCCCAGTCTAAATACGCCAAAAATGATCATAATTTGACATTTTTTGATAAAATACAAATTTTTTTAAAATTTTCGATGTCGAATCTAGAGTGCCAGGACTATACAAAAGAGTGAAATTTTGATCCAGGTAAGTCGATATGCATATATATAGGTCTTTTATGATTGGTCCCAGTCTAAATAAGCCAAAAATGATCATAATTTGACATTTTTTGATAAAATACAAATTTTTTTAAAATTTTCGATGTCGAATCTAGAGTGCCAGGACTATACAAAAGAGTGAAATTTTGATCCAGGTAAGTCGATATGCATATATATAGGTCTTTTATGATTGGTCCCAGTCTAAATAAGCCAAAAATGATCATAATTTGACATTTTTTGATAAAATACAAATTTTTTGAAAATTTTCGAAGTCGAATCTAGAGTGCCAGGACTATACAAAAGAGTGAAATTTTGATCCAGGTAAGTCGATATGCATATATATGGGTCTTTTATGATTGGTCCCAGTCTAAATAAGCCAAAAATGATCATAATTGGACATTTTTTGATAAAATACAAATTTTTTGAAAATTTTCGATGTCGAATCTAGAGTGCCAAGACTATTCAAAAGAGTAAAATTTTGATCCAGGTAAGTCGATATGCATATATATAGGTCTTTTATGATTGGTCCCAGTCTAAATAAGCCAAAAATGATCATAATTTGACATTTTTTGATAAAATACAAATTTTTTGAAAATTTTCGAAGTCGAATCTAGAGTGCCAGGACTATACAAAAGAGTGAAATTTTGATCCAGGTAAGTCGATATGCATATACATAGGTCTTTTATGATTGGTCCCAGTCTAAATAAGCCAAAACTGATCATAATTTGACATTTTTTGATAAAATACAAATTTTTTGAAAATTTTCGATGTCGATTCTAGAGTGCCAGGACTATACAAAAGAGTGAAATTTTGATCCAGGTAAGTCGATATGCATATATATAGGTCTTTTATGATTGGTCCCAGTCTAAATAAGCCAAAAATGATCATAATTTGACATTTTTTGATAAAATACAAATTTTTTGAAAATTTTCGATGTCGAATCTAGAGTGCCAGGACTATACAAAAGAGTGAAATTTTGATCCAGGTAAGTCGATATGCATATATATAGGTCTTTTATGATTGTTCCCAGTCTAAATAAGCCAAAAATGATCATAATTTGACATTTTTTGATAAAATACAAATATTTTGAAAATTTTCGAAGTCGAATCTAGAGTGCCAGGACTATACAAAAGAGTGAAATTTTGATCCAGGTAAGTCGATATGCATATATATAGGTCTTTTATGATTGGTCCCAGTCTAAATAAGCCAAAAATGATCATAATTTGACATTTTTTGATAAAATACAAATTTTTTGAAAATTTTCGATGTCGAATCTAGAGTGCCAGGACTATTCAAAAGAGTAAAATTTTGATCCAGGTAAGTCGATATGCATATATATAGGTCTTTTATGATTGGTCCCAGTCTAAATAAGCCAAAAATGATCATAATTGGACATTTTTTGATAAAATACAAATTTTTTGAAAATTTTCGATGTCGAATCTAGAGTGCCAGGACTATACAAAAGAGTGAAATTTTGATCCAGGTAAGTCGATATGCATATATATAGGTCTTTTATGATTGGTCCCAGTCTAAATAAGCCAAAAATGATCATAATTTGACATTTTTTGATAAAATACAAATTTTTTGAAAATTTTCGATGTCGAATCTAGAGTGCCAGGACTATACAAAAGAGTGAAATTTTGATCCAGGTAAGTCGATATGCATATATATAGGTCTTTTATGATTGGTCCCAGTCTAAATAAGCCAAAAATGATCATAATTTGACATTTTTTGATAAAATACAAATTTTTTGAAAATTTTCGATGTCGAATCTAGAGTGCCAGGACTATACAAAAGAGTGAAATTTTGATCCAGGTAAGTCGATATGCATATATATAGGTCTTTTATGATTGGTCCCAGTCTAAATAAGCCAAAAATGATCATAATTTGACATTTTTTGATAAAATACAAATATTTTAAAAATTTTCGAAGTCGAATCTAGAGTGCCAGGACTATACAAAAGAGTGAAATTTTGATCCAGGTAAGTCGATATGCATATATATAGGTCTTTTATGATTGGTCCCAGTCTAAATAAGCCAAAAATGATCATAATTTGACATTTTTTGATAAAATACAAATTTTTTTAAAATTTTCGATGTCGAATCTAGAGTGCCAGGACTATACAAAAGAGTGAAATTTTGATCCAGGTAAGTCGATATGCATATATATAGGTCTTTTATGATTGGTCCCAGTCTAAATAAGCCAAAAATGATCATAATTTGACATTTTTTGATAAAATACAAATTTTTTGAAAATTTTCGAAGTCGAATCTAGAGTGCCAGGACTATACAAAAGAGTGAAATTTTGATCCAGGTAAGTCGATATGCATATATATGGGTCTTTTATGATTGGTCCCAGTCTAAATAAGCCAAAAATGATCATAATTGGACATTTTTTGATAAAATACAAATTTTTTGAAAATTTTCGATGTCGAATCTAGAGTGCCAAGACTATTCAAAAGAGTAAAATTTTGATCCAGGTAAGTCGATATGCATATATATAGGTCTTTTATGATTGGTCCCAGTCTAAATAAGCCAAAAATGATCATAATTTGACATTTTTTGATAAAATACAAATTTTTTGAAAATTTTCGAAGTCGAATCTAGAGTGCCAGGACTATACAAAAGAGTGAAATTTTGATCCAGGTAAGTCGATATGCATATACATAGGTCTTTTATGATTGGTCCCAGTCTAAATAAGCCAAAAATGATCATAATTTGACATTTTTTGATAAAATACAAATTTTTTGAAAATTTTCGATGTCGATTCTAGAGTGCCAGGACTATACAAAAGAGTGAAATTTTGATCCAGGTAAGTCGATATGCATATATATAGGTCTTTTATGATTGGTCCCAGTCTAAATAAGCCAAAAATGATCATAATTTGACATTTTTTGATAAAATACAAATTTTTTGAAAATTTTCGATGTCGAATCTAGAGTGCCAGGACTATACAAAAGAGTGAAATTTTGATCCAGGTAAGTCGATATGCATATATATAGGTCTTTTATGATTGGTCCCAGTCTAAATAAGCCAAAAATGATCATAATTTGACATTTTTTGATAAAATACAAATATTTTGAAAATTTTCGAAGTCGAATCTAGAGTGCCAGGACTATACAAAAGAGTGAAATTTTGATCCAGGTAAGTCGATATGCATATATATAGGTCTTTTATGATTGGTCCCAGTCTAAATAAGCCAAAAATGATCATAATTTGACATTTTTTGATAAAATACAAATTTTTTGAAAATTTTCGATGTCGAATCTAGAGTGCCAGGACTATTCAAAAGAGTAAAATTTTGATCCAGGTAAGTCGATATGCATATATATAGGTCTTTTATGATTGGTCCCAGTCTAAATAAGCCAAAAATGATCATAATTGGACATTTTTTGATAAAATACAAATTTTTTGAAAATTTTCGATGTCGAATCTAGAGTGCCAGGACTATACAAAAGAGTGAAATTTTGATCCAGGTAAGTCGATATGCATATATATAGGTCTTTTATGATTGGTCCCAGTCTAAATAAGCCAAAAATGATCATAATTTGACATTTTTTGATAAAATACAAATTTTTTGAAAATTTTCGATGTCGAATCTAGAGTGCCAGGACTATACAAAAGAGTGAAATTTTGATCCAGGTAAGTCGATATGCATATATATAGGTCTTTTATGATTGGTCCCAGTCTAAATAAGCCAAAAATGATCATAATTTGACATTTTTTGATAAAATACAAATTTTTTGAAAATTTTCGATGTCGAATCTAGAGTGCCAGGACTATACAAAAGAGTGAAATTTTGATCCAGGTAAGTCGATATGCATATATATAGGTCTTTTATGATTGGTCCCAGTCTAAATAAGCCAAAAATGATCATAATTTGACATTTTTTGATAAAATACAAATATTTTGAAAATTTTCGAAGTCGAATCTAGAGTGCAAGGACTATACAAAAGAGTGAAATTTTGATCCAGGTAAGTCGATATGCATATATATAGGTCTTTTATGATTGGTCCCAGTCTAAATAAGCCAAAAATGATCATAATTTGACATTTTTTGATAAAATACAAATTTTTTGAAAATTTTCGATGTCGAATCTAGAGTGCCAGGACTATTCAAAAGAGTAAAATTTTGATCCAGGTAAGTCGATATGCATATATATAGGTCTTTTATGATTGGTCCCAGTCTAAATAAGCCAAAAATGATCATAATTGGACATTTTTTGATAAAATACAAATTTTTTGAAAATTTTCGATGTCGAATCTAGAGTGCCAGGACTATACAAAAGAGTGAAATTTTGATCCAGGTAAGTCGATATGCATATATATAGGTCTTTTATGATTGGTCCCAGTCTAAATAAGCCAAAAATGATCATAATTTGACATTTTTTGATAAAATACAAATTTTTTGAAAATTTTCGATGTCGAATCTAGAGTGCCAGGACTATACAAAAGAGTGAAATTTTGATCCAGGTAAGTCGATATGCATATATATAGGTCTTTTATGATTGGTCCCAGTCTAAATAAGCCAAAAATGATCATAATTTGACATTTTTTGATAAAATACAAATTTTTTGAAAATTTTCGATGTCGAATCTAGAGTGCCAGGACTATACAAAAGAGTGAAATTTTGATCCAGGTAAGTCGATATGCATATATATAGGTCTTTTATGATTGGTCCCAGTCTAAATAAGCCAAAAATGATCATAATTTGACATTTTTTGATAAAATACAAATTTTTTGAAAATTTTCGAAGTCGAATCTAGAGTGCCAGGACTATACAAAAGAGTGAAATTTTGATCCAGGTAAGTCGATATGCATATATATAGGTCTTTTATGATTGGTCCCAGTCTAAATAAGCCAAAAATGATCATAATTTGACATTTTTTGATAAAATACAAATTTTTTGAAAATTTTCGATGTCGAATCTAGAGTGCCAGGACTATACAAAAGAGTGAAATTTTGATCCAGGTGAGTCGATATGCATATATATAGGTCTTTTATGATTGGTCCCAGTCTAAATAAGCCAAAAATGATCATAATTTGACATTTTTTGATAAAATACAAATTTTTTGAAAATTTTCGAAGTCGAATCTAAAGTGCCAGGACTATACAAAAGAGTGAAATTTTGATCCAGGTAAGTCGATATGCATATATATAGGTCTTTTATGATTGGTCCCAGTCTAAATAAGCCAAAAATGATCATAATTTGACATTTTTTGATAAAATACAAATTTTTTGAAAATTTTCGATGTCGAATCTAGAGTGCAAGGACTATACAAAAGAGTGAAATTTTGATCCAGGTAAGTCGATATGCATATATATAGGTCTTTTATGAATGGTCGCAGTCTAAATAAGCCAAAAATGATCATAATTTGACATTTTTTGATAAAATACAAATTTTTTGAAAATTTTCGAAGTCGAATCTAGAGTGCCAGGACTATACAAAAGAGTGAAATTTTGATCCAGGTAAGTCGATATGCATATATATAGGTCTTTTATGATTGGTCCCAGTCTAAATAAGCCAAAAATGATCATAATTTGACATTTTTTGATAAAATACAAATTTTTTGAAAATTTTCGATGTCGAATCTAGAGTGCCAGGACTATACAAAAGAGTGAAATTTTGATCCAGGTAAGTCGATATGCATATATATAGGTCTTATATGATTGGTCCCAGTCTAAATAAGCCAAAAATGATCATAATTTGACATTTTTTTATAAAATACAAATTTTTTGAAAATTTTCGAAGTCGAATCTAGAGTGCCAGGACTATACAAAAGAGTGAAATTTTGATCCAGGTAAGTCGATATGCATATATATAGGTCTTTTATGATTGGTCCCAGTCTAAATAAGCCAAAAATGATCATAATTTGACATTTTTTGATAAAATACAAATTTTTTGAAAATTTTCGATGTCGAATCTAGAGTGCCAGGACTATACAAAAGAGTGAAATTTTGATCCAGGTAAGTCGATATGCATATATATAGGTCTTTTATGATTGGTCCCAGTCTAAATAAGCCAAAAATGATCATAATTTGACATTTTTTGATAAAATACAAATTTTTTGAAAATTTTCGAAGTCGAATCTAGAGTGCCAGGACTATACAAAAGAGTGAAATTTTGATCCAGGTAAGTCGATATGCATATATATAGGTCTTTTATGATTGGTCCCAGTCTAAATAAGCCAAAAATGATCATAATTTGACATTTTTTGATAAAATACAAATTTTTTGAAAATTTTCGATGTCGAATCTAGAGTGCCAGGACTATACAAAAGAGTGAAATTTTGATCCAGGTAAGTCGATATGCATATATATAGGTCTTTTATGATTGGTCCCAGTCTAAATAAGCCAAAAATGATCATAATTTGACATTTTTTGATAAAATAAAAATTTTTTGAAAATTTTCGAAGTCGAATCTAAAGTGCCAGGACTATACAAAAGAGTGAAATTTTGATCCAGGTAAGTCGATATGCATATATATAGGTCTTTTATGATTGGTCCCAGTCTAAATAAGCCAAAAATGATCATAATTTGACATTTTTTGATAAAATACAAATTTTTTGAAAATTTTCGATGTCGAATCTAGAGTGCCAGGACTATACAAAAGAGTGAAATTTTGATCCAGGTAAGTCGATATGCATATATATAGGTCTTTTATGATTGGTCGCAGTCTAAATAAGCCAAAAATGATCATAATTTGACATTTTTTGATAAAATACAAATTTTTTGAAAATTTTCGAAGTCGAATCTAGAGTGCCAGGACTATACAAAAGAGGGAAATTTTGATCCAGGTAAGTCGATATGCATATATATAGGTCTTTTATGATTGGTCCCAGTCTAAATAAGCCAAAAATGATCATAATTTGACATTTTTTGATAAAATACAAATTTTTTGAAAATTTTCGATGTCGAATCTAGAGTGCCAGGACTATACAAAAGAGTGAAATTTTGATCCAGGTAAGTCGATATGCATATATATAGGTCTTATATGATTGGTCCCAGTCTAAATAAGCCAAAAATGATCATAATTTGACATTTTTTTATAAAATACAAATTTTTTGAAAATTTTCGAAGTCGAATCTAGAGTGCCAGGACTATACAAAAGAGTGAAATTTTGATCCAGGTAAGTCGATATGCATATATATATGTCTTTTATGATTGGTCCCAGTCTAAATAAGCCAAAAATGATCATAATTTGACATTTTTTGATAAAATACAAATTTTTTGAAAATTTTCGATGTCGAATCTAGAGTGCCAGGACTATACAAAAGAGTGAAATTTTGATCCAGGTAAGTCGATATGCATATATATAGGTCTTTTATGATTGGTCCCAGTCTAAATAAGCCAAAAATGATCATAATTTGACATTTTTTGATAAAATACAAATTTTTTGAAAATTTTCGAAGTCGAATCTAGAGTGCCAGGACTATACAAAAGAGTGAAATTTTGATCCAGGTAAGTCGATATGCATATATATAGGTCTTTTATGATTGGTCCCAGTCTAAATAAGCCAAAAATGATCATAATTTGACATTTTTTGATAAAATACAAATTTCTTGAAAATTTTCGATGTCGAATCTAGAGTGCCAGGACTATACAAAAGAGTGAAATTTTGATCCAGGTAAGTCGATATGCATATATATAGGTCTTTTATGATTGGTCGCAGTCTAAATAAGCCAAAAATGATCATAATTTGACATTTTTTGATAAAATACAAATTTTTTGAAAATTTTCGAAGTCGAATCTAGAGTGCCAGGACTATACAAAAGAGTGAAATTTTGATCCAGGTAAGTCGATATGCATATATATAGGTCTTTTATGATTGGTCCCAGTCTAAATAAGCCAAAAATGATCATAATTTGACATTTTTTGATAAAATACAAATTTTTTGAAAATTTTCGATGTCGAATCTAGAGTGCCAGGACTATACAAAAGAGAGAAATTTTGATCCAGGTAAGTCGATATGCATATATATAGGTCTTATATGATTGGTCCCAGTCTAAATAAGCCAAAAATGATCATAATTTGACATTTTTTTATAAAATACAAATTTTTTGAAAATTTTCGAAGTCGAATCTAGAGTGCCAGGACTATACAAAAGAGTGAAATTTTGATCCAGGTAAGTCGATATGCATATATATAGGTCTTTTATGATTGGTCCCAGTCTAAATAAGCCAAAAATGATCATAATTTGACATTTTTTGATAAAATACAAATTTTTTGAAAATTTTCGATGTCGAATCTAGAGTGCCAGGACTATACAAAAGAGTGAAATTTTGATCCAGGTAAGTCGATATGCATATATATAGGTCTTTTATGATTGGTCCCAGTCTAAATAAGCCAAAAATGATCATAATTTGACATTTTTTGATAAAATACAAATTTTTTGTAAATTTTCGAAGTCGAATCTAGAGTGCCAGGACTATACAAAAGAGTGAAATTTTGATCCAGGTAAGTCGATATGCATATATATATAGGTCTTTTATGATTGGTCCCAGTCTAAATAAGCCAAAAATGATCATAATTTGACATTTTTTGATAAAATACAAATTTTTTGAAAATTTTCGATGTCGAATCTAGAGTGCCAGGACTATACAAAAGAGTGAAATTTTGATCCAGGTAAGTCGATATGCATATATATAGGTCTTTTATGATTGGTCCCAGTCTAAATAAGCCAAAAATGATCATAATTTGACATTTTTTGATAAAATACAAATTTTTTGAAAATTTTCGATGTCGAATCTAGAGTGCCAGGACTATACAAAAGAGTGAAATTTTGATCCAGGTAAGTCGATATGCATATATATAGATCTTTTATGATTGGTCCCAGTCTAAATAAGCCAAAAATGATCATAATTTGACATTTTTTGATAAAATACAAATTTTTTGAAAATTTTCGAAGTCGAATCTAGAGTGCCAGGACTATACAAAAGAGTGAAATTTTGATCCGGGTAAGTCGATATGCATATATATAGGTCTTTTATGATTGGTCCCAGTCTAAATAAGCCAAAAATGATCATAATTTGACATTTTTTGATAAAATACAAATTTTTTGAAAATTTTCGAAGTCGAATCTAAAGTGCCAGGACTATACAAAAGAGTGAAATTTTGATCCAGGTAAGTCGATATGCATATATATAGGTCTTTTATGATTGGTCCCAGTCTAAATAAGCCAAAAATGATCATAATTTGACATTTTTTGATAAAATACAAATATTTTGAAAATTTTCGAAGTCGAATCTAGAGTGCCAGGACTATACAAAAGAGTGAAATTTTGATCCAGGTAAGTCGATATGCATATATATAGGTCTTTTATGATTGGTCCCAGTCTAAATAAGCCAAAAATGATCATAATTTGACATTTTTTGATAAAATACAAATTTTTTGAAAATTTTCGATGTCGAATCTAGAGTGCCAGGACTATTCAAAAGAGTAAAATTTTGATCCAGGTAAGTCGATATGCATATATATAGGTCTTTTATGATTGGTCCCAGTCTAAATAAGCCAAAAATGATCATAATTGGACATTTTTTGATAAAATACAAATTTTTTGAAAATTTTCGATGTCGAATCTAGAGTGCCAGGACTATACAAAAGAGTGAAATTTTGATCCAGGTAAGTCGATATGCATATATATAGGTCTTTTATGATTGGTCCCAGTCTAAATAAGCCAAAAATGATCATAATTTGACATTTTTTGATAAAATACAAATTTTTTGAAAATTTTCGATGTCGAATCTAGAGTGCCAGGACTATACAAAAGAGTGAAATTTTGATCCAGGTAAGTCGATATGCATATATATAGGTCTTATATGATTGGTCCCAGTCTAAATAAGCCAAAAATGATCATAATTGGACATTTTTTGATAAAATACAAATTTTTTGAAAATTTTCGATGTCGAATCTAGAGTGCCAGGACTATACAAAAGAGTGAAATTTTGATCCAGGTAAGTCGATATGCATATATATAGGTCTTTTATGATTGGTCCCAGTCTAAATAAGCCAAAAATGATCATAATTTGACATTTTTTGATAAAATACAAATTTTTTGAAAATTTTCGAAGTCGAATCTAGAGTGCCAGGACTATACAAAAGAGTGAAATTTTGATCCAGGTAAGTCGATATGCATATATATAGGTCTTTTATGATTGGTCCCAGTCTAAATAAGCCAAAAATGATCATAATTTGACATTTTTTGATAAAATACAAATTTTTTGAAAATTTTCGATGTCGAATCTAGAGTGCCAGGACTATACAAAAGAGTGAAATTTTGATCCAGGTAAGTCGATATGCATATATATAGGTCTTTTATGATTGGTCCCAGTCTAAATAAGCCAAAAATGATCATAATTTGACATTTTTTGATAAAATACAAATTTTTTGAAAATTTTCGAAGTCGAATCTAGAGTGCCAGGACTATACAAAAGAGTGAAATTTTGATCCAGGTAAGTCGATATGCATATATATAGGTCTTTTATGATTGGTCCCAGTCTAAATAAGCCAAAAATGATCATAATTTGACATTTTTTGATAAAATACAAATTTTTTGAAAATTTTCGATGTCGAATCTAGAGTGCCAGGACTATACAAAAGAGTGAAATTTTGATCCAGGTAAGTCGATATGCATATATATAGGTCTTATATGATTGGTCCCAGTCTAAATAAGCCAAAAATGATCATAATTTGACATTTTTTTATAAAATACAAATTTTTTGAAAATTTTCGAAGTCGAATCTAGAGTGCCAGGACTATACAAAAGAGTGAAATTTTGATCCAGGTAAGTCGATATGCATATATATAGGTCTTTTATGATTGGTCCCAGTCTAAATAAGCCAAAAATGATCATAATTTGACATTTTTTGATAAAATACAAATTTTTTGAAAATTTTCGATGTCGAATCTAGAGTGCCAGGACTATACAAAAGAGTGAAATTTTGATCCAGGTAAGTCGATATGCATATATATAGGTCTTTTATGATTGGTCCCAGTCTAAATAAGCCAAAAATGATCATAATTTGACATTTTTTGATAAAATACAAATTTTTTGAAAATTTTCGAAGTCGAATCTAAAGTGCCAGGACTATACAAAAGAGTGAAATTTTGATCCAGGTAAGTCGATATGCATATATATAGGTCTTTTATGATTGGTCCCAGTCTAAATAAGCCAAAAATGATCATAATTTGACATTTTTTGATAAAATACAAATTTTTTGAAAATTTTCGATGTCGAATCTAGAGTGCCAGGACTATACAAAAGAGTGAAATTTTGATCCAGGTAAGTCGATATGCATATATATAGGTCTTTTATGATTGGTCGCAGTCTAAATAAGCCAAAAATGATCATAATTTGACATTTTTTGATAAAATACAAATTTTTTGAAAATTTTCGAAGTCGAATCTAGAGTGCCAGGACTAAACAAAAGAGTGAAATTTTGATCCAGGTAAGTCGATATGCATATATATAGGTCTTTTATGATTGGTCCCAGTCTAAATAAGCCAAAAATGATCATAATTTGACATTTTTTGATAAAATACAAATTTTTTGAAAATTTTCGATGTCGAATCTAGAGTGCCAGGACTATACAAAAGAGTGAAATTTTGATCCAGGTAAGTCGATATGCATATATATAGGTCTTATATGATTGGTCCCAGTCTAAATAAGCCAAAAATGATCATAATTTGACATTTTTTTATAAAATACAAATTTTTTGAAAATTTTCGAAGTCGAATCTAGAGTGCCAGGACTATACAAAAGAGTGAAATTTTGATCCAGGTAAGTCGATATGCATATATATATGTCTTTTATGATTGGTCCCAGTCTAAATAAGCCAAAAATGATCATAATTTGACATTTTTTGATAAAATACAAATTTTTTGAAAATTTTCGATGTCGAATCTAGAGTGCCAGGACTATACAAAAGAGTGAAATTTTGATCCAGGTAAGTCGATATGCATATATATAGGTCTTTTATGATTGGTCCCAGTCTAAATAAGCCAAAAATGATCATAATTTGACATTTTTTGATAAAATACAAATTTTTTGAAAATTTTCGAAGTCGAATCTAGAGTGCCAGGACTATACAAAAGAGTGAAATTTTGATCCAGGTAAGTCGATATGCATATATATAGGTCTTTTATGATTGGTCCCAGTCTAAATAAGCCAAAAATGATCATAATTTGACATTTTTTGATAAAATACAAATTTTTTGAAAATTTTCGATGTCGAATCTAGAGTGCCAGGACTATACAAAAGAGTGAAATTTTGATCCAGGTAAGTCGATATGCATATATATAGGTCTTTTATGATTGGTCGCAGTCTAAATAAGCCAAAAATGATCATAATTTGACATTTTTTGATAAAATACAAATTTTTTGAAAATTTTCGAAGTCGAATCTAGAGTGCCAGGACTATACAAAAGAGTGAAATTTTGATCCAGGTAAGTCGATATGCATATATATAGGTCTTTTATGATTGGTCCCAGTCTAAATAAGCCAAAAATGATCATAATTTGACATTTTTTGATAAAATACAAATTTTTTGAAAATTTTCGATGTCGAATCTAGAGTGCCAGGACTATACAAAAGAGAGAAATTTTGATCCAGGTAAGTCGATATGCATTAATATAGGTCTTATATGATTGGTCCCAGTCTAAATAAGCCAAAAATGATCATAATTTGACATTTTTTTATAAAATACAAATTTTTTGAAAATTTTCGAAGTCGAATCTAGAGTGCCAGGACTATACAAAAGAGTGAAATTTTGATCCAGGTAAGTCGATATGCATATATATAGGTCTTTTATGATTGGTCCCAGTCTAAATAAGCCAAAAATGATCATAATTTGACATTTTTTGATAAAATACAAATTTTTTGAAAATTTTCGATGTCGAATCTAGAGTGCCAGGACTATACAAAAGAGTGAAATTTTGATCCAGGTAAGTCGATATGCATATATATAGGTCTTTTATGATTGGTCCCAGTCTAAATAAGCCAAAAATGATCATAATTTGACATTTTTTGATAAAATACAAATTTTTTGAAAATTTTCGAAGTCGAATCTAGAGTGCCAGGACTATACAAAAGAGTGAAATTTTGATCCAGGTAAGTCGATATGCATATATATATAGGTCTTTTATGATTGGTCCCAGTCTAAATAAGCCAAAAATGATCATAATTTGACATTTTTTGATAAAATACAAATTTTTTGAAAATTTTCGATGTCGAATCTAGAGTGCCAGGACTATACAAAAGAGTGAAATTTTGATCCAGGTAAGTCGATATGCATATATATAGGTCTTTTATGATTGGTCCCAGTCTAAATAAGCCAAAAATGATCATAATTTGACATTTTTTGATTAAATACAAATTATTTGAAAATTTTCGAAGTCGAATCTAGAGTGCCAGGACTATACAAAAGAGTGAAATTTTGATCCAGGTAAGTCGATATGCATATATATAGGTCTTTTATGATTGGTCCCAGTCTAAATGAGCCAAAAATGATCATAATTTGACATTTTTTGATAAAATACAAATTTTTTGAAAATTTTCGATGTCGAATCTAGAGTGCCAGGACTATACAAAAGAGTGAAATTTTGATCCAGGTAAGTCGATATGCATATATATAGATCTTTTATGATTGGTCCCAGTCTAAATAAGCCAAAAATGATCATAATTTGACATTTTTTGATAAAATACAAATTTTTTGAAAATTTTCGAAGTCGAATCTAGAGTGCCAGGACTATACAAAAGAGTGAAATTTTGATCCAGGTAAGTCGATATGCATATATATAGGTCTTTTATGATTGGTCCCAGTCTAAATAAGCCAAAAATGATCATAATTTGACATTTTTTGATAAAATACAAATTTTTTGAAAATTTTCGAAGTCGAATCTAGAGTGCCAGGACTATACAAAAGAGTGAAATTTTGATCCAGGTAAGTCGATATGCATATATATAGGTCTTTTATGATTGGTCCCAGTCTAAATAAGCCAAAAATGATCATAATTTGACATTTTTTGATAAAATACAAATTTTTTGAAAATTTTCGATGTCGAATCTAGAGTGCCAGGACTATACAAAAGAGTGAA
Organism: Chrysoperla carnea; assembly: GCF_905475395.1. Taxonomy (NCBI): domain Eukaryota; kingdom Metazoa; phylum Arthropoda; class Insecta; order Neuroptera; family Chrysopidae; genus Chrysoperla; species Chrysoperla carnea. Next base: position 214,097 of record NW_025408245.1, read on the forward strand.
ATTTTGATCCAGGTAAGTCGATATGCATATATATAGGTCTTTTATGATTTGTCCCAGTCTAAATAAGCCAAAAATGATCATAATTTGACATTTTTTGATAAAATACAAATTTTTTGAAAATTTTCGATGTCGAATCTAGAGTGCCAGGACTATACAAAAGAGTGAAATTTTGATCCAGGTAAGTCGATATGCATATATATAGGTCTTTTATGATTGGTCCCAGTCTAAATAAGCCAAAAATGATCATAATTTGACATTTTTTGATAAAATACAAATTTTTTGAAAATTTTCGATGTCGAATCTAGAGTGCCAGGACTATACAAAAGAGTGAAATTTTGATCCAGGTAAGTCGATATGCATATATATAGGTCTTTTATGATTGGTCCCAGTCTAAATAAGCCAAAAATGATCATAATTTGACATTTTTTGATAAAATACAAATTTTTTGAAAATTTTCGATGTCGAATCTAGAGTGCCAGGACTATACAAAAGAGTGAAATTTTGATCCAGGTAAGTCGATATGCATATATATAGGTCTTTTATGATTGGTCCCAGTCTAAATAAGCCAAAAATGATCATAATTTGACATTTTTTGATAAAATACAAATTTTTGGAAAATTTTCGAAGTCGAATCTAGAGTGCCAGGACTATACAAAAGAGTGAAATTTTGATCCAGGTAAGTCGATATGCATATATATAGGTCTTATATGATTGGTCCCAGTCTAAATAAGCCAAAAATGATCATAATTTGACATTTTTTTATAAAATACAAATTTTTTGAAAATTTTCGAAGTCGAATCTAGAGTGCCAGGACTATACAAAAGAGTGAAATTTTGATCCAGGTAAGTCGATATGCATATATATATGTCTTTTATGATTGGTCCCAGTCTAAATAAGCCAAAAATGATCATAATTTGACATTTTTTGATAAAATACAAATTTTTTGAAAATTTTCGATGTCGAATCTAGAGTGCCAGGACTATACAAAAGAGTGAAATTTTGATCCAGGTAAGTCGATATGCATATATATAGGTCTTTTATGATTGGTCCTAGTCTAAATAAGCCAAAAATGATCATAATTTGACATTTTTTGATAAAATACAAATTTTTTGAAAATTTTCGATGTCGAATCTAGAGTGCCAGGACTATACAAAAGAGTGAAATTTTGATCCAGGTAAGTCGATATGCATATATATAGGTCTTTTATGATTGGTCCCAGTCTAAATAAGCCAAAAATGATCATAATTGGACATTTTTTGATAAAATACAAATTTTTTGAAAATTTTCGATGTCGAATCTAGAGTGCCAGGACTATACAAAAGAGTGAAATTTTGATCCAGGTAAGTCGATATGCATATATATAGGTCTTTTATGATTGGTCCCAGTCTAAATAAGCCAAAAATGATCATAATTTGACATTTTTTGATAAAATACAAATTTTTTGAAAATTTTCGATGTCGAATCTAGAGTGCCAGGACTATACAAAAGAGTGAAATTTTGATCCAGGTAAGTCGATATGCATATATATAGGTCTTTTATGATTGGTCCCAGTCTAAATAAGCCAAAAATGATCATAATTTGACATTTTTTGATAAAATACAAATTTTTTGAAAATTTTCGAAGTCGAATCTAGAGTGCCAGGACTATACAAAAGAGTGAAATTTTGATCCAGGTAAGTCGATATGCATATATATAGGTCTTTTATGATTGGTCCCAGTCTAAATAAGCCAAAAATGATCATAATTTGACATTTTTTGATAAAATACAAATTTTTTGAAAATTTTCGAAGTCGAATCTAGAGTGCCAGGACTATACAAAAGAGTGAAATTTTGATCCAGGTAAGTCGATATGCATATATATAGGTCTTTTATGATTGGTCCCAGTCTAAATAAGCCAAAAATGATCATAAATTGACATTTTTTGATAAAATACAAATTTTTTGAAAATTTTCGATGTCGAATCTAGAGTGCCAGGACTATACAAAAGAGTGAAATTTTGATCCAGGTAAGTCGATATGCATATATATAGGTCTTTTATGATTGGTCCCAGTCTAAATAAGCCAAAAATGATCATAATTTGACATTTTTTGATAAAATACAAATTTTTTGAAAATTTTCGATGTCGAATCTAGAGTGCCAGGACTATACAAAAGAGTGAAATTTTGATCCAGGTAAGTCGATATGCATATATATAGGTCTTTTATGATTGGTCCCAGTCTAAATAAGCCAAAAATGATCATAATTTGACATTTTTTGATAAAATATAAATTTTTTGAAAATTTTCGATGTCGAATCTAGAGTGCCAGGACTATACAAAAGAGTGAAATTTTGATCCAGGTAAGTCGATATGCATATATATGGGTCTTTTATGATTGGTCCCAGTCTAAATAAGCCAAAAATGATCATAATTTGACATTTTTTGATAAAATACAAATTTTTTGAAAATTTTCGATGTCGAATCTAGAGTGCCAGGACTATACAAAAGAGTGAAATTTTGATCCAGGTAAGTCGATATGCATATATATAGGTCTTTTATGATTGGTCCCAGTCTAAATAATCCAAAAATGATCATAATTTGACATTTTTTGATAAAATACAAATTTTTTGAAAATTTTCGAAGTCGAATCTAGAGTGCCAGGACTATACAAAAGAGTGAAATTTTGATCCAGGTAAGTCGATATGCATATATATAGGTCTTTTATGATTGGTCCCAGTCTAAATAAGCCAAAAATGATCATAATTTGACATTTTTTGATAAAATACAAATTTTTTGAAAATTTTCGATGTCGAATCTAGAGTGCCAGGACTATACAAAAGAGTGAAATTTTGATCCAGGTAAGTCGATATGCATATATTTAGGTCTTTTATGATTGGTCCCAGTCTAAATAAGCCAAAAATGATCATAATTTGACATTTTTTGATAAAATACAAATATTTTGAAAATTTTCGAAGTCGAATCTAGAGTGCCAGGACTATACAAAAGAGTGAAATTTTGATCCAGGTAAGTCGATATGCATATATATAGGTCTTTTATGATTGGTCCCAGTCTAAATAAGCCAAAAATGATCATAATTTGACATTTTTTGATAAAATACAAATTTTTTGAAAATTTTCGATGTCGAATCTAGAGTGCCAGGACTATACAAAAGAGTGAAATTTTGATCCAGGTAAGTCGATATGCATATATATAGGTCTTTTATGATTGGTCCCAGTCTAAATAAGCCAAAAATGATCATAATTTGACATTTTTTGATAAAATACAAATTTTTTGAAAATTTTCGATGTCGAATCTAGAGTGCCAGGACTATTCAAAAGAGTAAAATTTTGATCCAGGTAAGTCGATATGCATATATATAGGTCTTTTATGATTGGTCCCAGTCTAAATAAGCCAAAAATGATCATAATTTGACATTTTTTGATAAAATACAAATTTTTTGAAAATTTTCGATGTCGAATCTAGAGTGCCAGGACTATACAAAAGAGTGAAATTTTGATCCAGGTAAGTCGATATGCATATATATAGGTCTTTTATGATTGGTCCTAGTCTAAATAAGCCAAAAATGATCATAATTTGACATTTTTTGATAAAATACAAATTTTTTGAAAATTTTCGATGTCGAATCTAGAGTGCCAGGACTATACAAAAGAGTGAAATTTTGATCCAGGTAAGTCGATATGCATATATATAGGTCTTTTATGATTGGTCCCAGTCTAAATAAGCCAAAAATGATCATAATTTGACATTTTTTGATAAAATACAAATTTTTTGAAAATTTTCGATGTCGAATCTAGAGTGCCAGGACTATACAAAAGAGTGAAATTTTGATCCAGGTAAGTCGATATGCATATATATAGGTCTTTTATGATTGGTCCCAGTCTAAATAAGCCAAAAATGATCATAATTTGACATTTTATGATAAAATACAAATTTTTTGAAAATTTTCGATGTCGAATCTAGAGTGCCAGGACTATACAAAAGAGTGAAATTTTGATCCAGGTAAGTCGATATGCATATATATAGGTCTTTTATGATTGGTCCCAGTCTAAATAAGCCAAAAATGATCATAATTTGACATTTTTTGATAAAATACAAATTTTTTGAAAATTTTCGATGTCGAATCTAGAGTGCCAGGACTATTCAAAAGAGTAAAATTTTGATCCAGGTAAGTCGATATGCATATATATAGGTCTTTTATGATTGGTCCCAGTCTAAATAAGCCAAAAATGATCATAATTGGACATTTTTTGATAAAATACAAATTTTTTGAAAATTTTCGATGTCGAATCTAGAGTGCCAGGACTATTCAAAAGAGTAAAATTTTGATCCAGGTAAGTCGATATGCATATATATAGGTCTTTTATGATTGGTCCCAGTCTAAATAAGCCAAAAATGATCATAATTTGACATTTTTTGATAAAATACAAATTTTTTGAAAATTTTCGATGTCGAATCTAGAGTGCCAGGACTATACAAAAGAGTGAAATTTTGATCCAGGTAAGTCGATATGCATATATATAGGTCTTTTATGATTGGTCCCAGTCTAAATAAGCCAAAAATGATCATAATTTGACATTTTTTGATAAAATACAAATTTTTTGAAAATTTTCGAAGTCGAATCTAGAGTGCCAGGACTATACAAAAGAGTGAAATTTTGATCCAGGTAAGTCGATATGCATATATATAGGTCTTTTATGATTGGTCCCAGTCTAAATAAGCCAAAAATGATCATAATTTGACATTTTTTGATAAAATACAAATTTTTTGAAAATTTTCGATGTCGAATCTAGATTGCCAGGACTATACAAAAGAGTGAAATTTCGATCCAGGTAAGTCGATATGCATTTATATAGGTCTTTTATGATTGGTCCCAGTCAAAATAAGCCAAAAATTATCATAATTTGACATTTTTTGATAAAATACAAATTTTTTTAAAATTTTCGATGTCGAATCTAGAGTGCCAGGACTATACAAAAGAGTGAAATTTTGATCCAGGTAAGTCGATATGCATATATATAGGTCTTTTATGATTGGTCCCAGTCTAAATAAGCCAAAAATGATCATAATTTGACATTTTTTGATAAAATACAAATTTTTTGAAAATTTTCGATGTCGAATCTAGAGTGCCAGGACTATACAAAAGAGTGAAATTTTGATCCAGGTAAGTCGATATGCATATATATAGGTCTTTTATGATTGGTCCCAGTCTAAATAAGCCAAAAATGATCATAATTTGACATTTTTTGATAAAATACAAATTTTTTGAAAATTTTCGATGTCGAATCTAGATTGCCAGGACTATACAAAAGAGTGAAATTTCGATCCAGGTAAGTCGATATGCATTTATATAGGTCTTTTATGATTGGTCCCAGTCAAAATAAGCCAAAAATGATCATAATTTGACATTTTTTGATAAAATACAAATTTTTGAAAATTTTCGATGTCGAATCTAGAGTGCCAGGACTATACAAAAGAGTGAAATTTTGATCCAGGTAAGTCGATATGTATATATATAGGTCTTTTATGATTGGTCATAGTCTAAATAAGCCAAAAATGATCATAATTTGACATTTTTTGATAAAATACAAATTTTTTGAAAATTTTTGAAGTCGAATCTAGAGTGCCAGGACTATACAAAAGAGTGAAATTTTGATCCAGGTAAGTCGATATGCATATATATAGGTCTTTTATGATTGGTCCCAGTCTAAATAAGCCAAAAATGATCATAATTTGACATTTTTTGATAAAATACAAATTTTTTGAAAATTTTCGATGTCGAATCTAGATTGCCAGGACTATACAAAAGAGTGAAATTTCGATCCAGGTAAGTCGATATGCATTTATATAGGTCTTTTATGATTGGTCCCAGTCAAAATAAGCCAAAAATTATCATAATTTGACATTTTTTGATAAAATACAAATTTTTTGAAAATTTTCGATGTCGAATCTAGAGTGCCAGGACTATACAAAAGAGTGAAATTTTGATCCAGGTAAGTCGATATGCATATATATAGGTCTTTTATGATTGGTCCCAGTCTAAATAAGCCAAAAATGATCATAATTGGACATTTTTTGATAAAATACAAATTTTTTGAAAATTTTCGATGTCGAATCTAGAGTGCCAGGACTATTCAAAAGAGTAAAATTTTGATCCAGGTAAGTCGATATGCATATATATAGGTCTTTTATGATTGGTCCCAGTCTAAATAAGCCAAAAATGATCATAATTGGACATATTTTGATAAAATACAAATTTTTTGAAAATTTTCGATGTCGAATCTAGAGTGCCAGGACTATACAAAAGAGTGAAATTTTGATCCAGGTAAGTCGATATGCATATATATAGGTCTTTTATGATTGGTCCCAGTCTAAATAAGCCAAAAATGATCATAATTTGACATTTTTTGATAAAATACAAATTTTTTGAAAATTTTCGATGTCGAATCTAGAGTGCCAGGACTATACAAAAGAGTGAAATTTTGATCCAGGTAAGTCGATATGCATATATATAGGTCTTTTATGATTGGTCCCAGTCTAAATAAGCCAAAAATGATCATAATTTGACATTTTTTGATAAAATACAAATTTTTTGAAAATTTTCGATGTCGAATCTAGAGTGCCAGGACTATACAAAAGAGTGAAATTTTGATTCAGGTAAGTCGATATGCATATATATAGGTCTTTTATGATTGGTCCCAGTCTAAATAAGCCAAAAATGATCATAATTTGACATTTTTTGATAAAATACAAATTTTTTGAAAATTTTCGATGTCGAATCTAGAGTGCCAGGACTATACAAAAGAGTGAAATTTTGATCCAGGTAAGTCGATATGCATATATATAGGTCTTTTATGATTGGTCCCAGTCTAAATAAGCCAAAAATGATCATAATTTGACATTTTTTGATAAAATACAAATTTTTTGAAAATTTTCGATGTCGAATCTAGAGTGCCAGGACTATTCAAAAGAGTAAAATTTTGATCCAGGTAAGTCGATATGCATATATATAGGTCTTTTATGATTGGTCCCAGTCTAAATAAGCCAAAAATGATCATAATTTGACATTTTTTGATAAAATACAAATTTTTTGAAAATTTTCGATGTCGAATCTAGAGTGCCAGGACTATACAAAAGAGTGAAATTTTGATCCAGGTAAGTCGATATGCATATATATAGGTCTTTTATGATTGGTCCTAGTCTAAATAAGCCAAAAATGATCATAATTTGACATTTTTTGATAAAATACAAATTTTTTGAAAATTTTCGATGTCGAATCTAGAGTGCCAGGACTATACAAAAGAGTGAAATTTTGATCCAGGTAAGTCGATATGCATATATATAGGTCTTTTATGATTGGTCCCAGTCTAAATAAGCCAAAAATGATCATAATTTGACATTTTTTGATAAAATACAAATTTTTTGAAAATTTTCGATGTCGAATCTAGAGTGCCAGGACTATACAAAAGAGTGAAATTTTGATCCAGGTAAGTCGATATGCATGTATATAGGTCTTTTATGATTGGTCCCAGTCTAAATAAGCCAAAAATGATCATAATTTGACATTTTTTGATAAAATACAAATTTTTTGAAAATTTTCGATGTCGAATCTAGAGTGCCAGGACTATACAAAAGAGTGAAATTTTGATCCAGGTAAGTCGATATGCATATATATAGGTCTTTTATGATTGGTCCCAGTCTAAATAAGCCAAAAATGATCATAATTTGACATTTTTGATAAAATACAAATTTTTTGAAAATTTTCGATGTCGAATCTAGAGTGCCAGGACTATACAAAAGAGTGAAATTTTGATCCAGGTAAGTCGATATGCATATATATAGGTCTTTTATGATTGGTCCCAGTCTAAATAAGCCAAAAATGATCATAATTGGACATTTTTTGATAAAATACAAATTTTTTGAAAATTTTCGATGTCGAATCTAGAGTGCCAGGACTATTCAAAAGAGTAAAATTTTGATCCAGGTAAGTCGATATGCATATATATAGGTCTTTTATGATTGGTCCCAGTCTAAATAAGCCAAAAATGATCATAATTGGACATTTTTTGATAAAATACAAATTTTTTGAAAATTTTCGATGTCGAATCTAGAGTGCCAGGACTATTCAAAAGAGTAAAATTTTTATCCAGGTAAGTCGATATGCATATATATAGGTCTTTTATGATTGGTCCCAGTCTAAATAAGCCAAAAATGATCATAATTTGACATTTTTTGATAAAATACAAATTTTTTGAAAATTTTCGAAGTCGAATCTAGAGTGCCAGGACTATACAAAAGAGTGAAATTTTGATCCAGGTAAGTCGATATGCATATATATAGGTCTTTTATGATTGGTCCCAGTCTAAATAAGCCAAAAATGATCATAATTTGACATTTTTTGATAAAATACAAATTTTTTGAAAATTTTCGATGTCGAATCTAGATTGCCAGGACTATACAAAAGAGTGAAATTTCGATCCAGGTAGTCGATATGCATTTATATAGGTCTTTTATGATTGGTCCCAGTCAAAATAAGCCAAAAATTATCATAATTTGACATTTTTTGATAAAATACAAATTTTTTGAAAATTTTCGAAGTCGAATCTAGAGTGCCAGGACTATTCAAAAGAGTAAAATTTTGATCCAGGTAAGTCGATATGCATATATATAGGTCTTTTATGATTGGTCCCAGTCTAAATAAGCCAAAAATGATCATAATTGGACATTTTTTGATAAAATACAAATTTTTTGAAAATTTTCGATGTCGAATCTAGAGTGCCAGGACTATACAAAAGAGTGAAATTTTGATCCAGGTAAGTCGATATGCATATATATAGGTCTTTTATGATTGGTCCCAGTCTAAATAAGCCAAAAATGATCATAATTTGACATTTTTTGATAAAATACAAATTTTTTGAAAATTTTCGAAGTCGAATCTAGAGTGCCAGGACTATACAAAAGAGTGAAATTTTGATCCAGGTAAGTCGATATGCATAAATATAGGTCTTTTATGATTGGTCCCAGTCTAAATAAGCCAAAAATGATCATAATTTGACATTTTTTGATAAAATACAAATTTTTTGAAAATTTTCGATGTCGAATCTAGAGTGCCAGGACTATACAAAAGAGTGAAATTTTGATCCAGGTAAGTCGATATGCATATATATAGGTCTTTTATGATTGGTCCCAGTCTAAATAAGCCAAAAATGATCATAATTTGACATTTTTTGATAAAATACAAATTTTTTGAAAATTTTCGAAGTCGAATCTAGAGTGCCAGGACTATACAAAAGAGTGAAATTTTGATCCAGGTAAGTCGATATGCATATATATAGGTCTTTTATGATTGGTCCCAGTCTAAATAAGCCAAAAATGATCATAATTTGACATTTTTTGATAAAATACAAATTTTTTGAAAATTTTCGATGTCGAATCTAGATTGCCAGGACTATACAAAAGAGTGAAATTTCGATCCAGGTAAGTCGATATGCATTTATATAGGTCTTTTATGATTGGTCCCAGTCAAAATAAGCCAAAAATTATCATAATTTGACATTTTTTGATAAAATACAAATTTTTTGAAAATTTTCGATGTCGAATCTAGAGTGCCAGGACTATACAAAAGAGTGAAATTCTGATCCAGGTAAGTCGATATGCATATATATAGGTCTTTTATGATTGGTCCCAGTCTAAATAAGCCAAAAATGATCATAATTTGACATTTTTTGATAAAATACAAATTTTTTGAAAATTTTCGATGTCGAATCTAGAGTGCCAGGACTATACAAAAGAGTGAAATTTTGATCCAGGTAAGTCGATATGCATATATATAGGTCTTTTATGATTGGTCCCAGTCTAAATAAGCCAAAAATGATCATAATTTGACATTTTTTGATAAAATACAAATTTTTTGAAAATTTTCGATGTCGAATCTAGAGTGCCAGGACTATACAAAAGAGTGAAATTTTGATCCAGGTAAGTCGATATGCATATATATAGGTCTTTTATGATTGGTCCCAGTCTAAATAAGCCAAAAATGATCATAATTTGACATTTTTTGATAATATACAAATTTTTTGAAAATTTTCGATGTCGAATCTAGAGTGCCAGGACTATACAAAAGAGTGAAATTTTGATCCAGGTAAGTCGATATGCATATATATAGGTCTTTTATGATTGGTCATAGTCTAAATAAGCCAAAAATGATCATAATTTGATATTTTTTGATAAAATACAAATTTTTTGAAAATTTTCGAAGTCGAATCTAGAGTGCCAGGACTATACAAAAGAGTGAAATTTTGATCCAGGTAAGTCGATATGCATATATATAGGTCTTTTATGATTGGTCCCAGTCTAAATAAGCCAAAAATGATCATAATTTGACATTTTTTGATAAAATACAAATTTTTTGAAAATTTTCGATGTCGAATCTAGATTGCCAGGACTATACAAAAGAGTGAAATTTCGATCCAGGTAAGTCGATATGCATTTATATAGGTCTTTTATGATTGGTCCCAGTCAAAATAAGCCAAAAATTATCATAATTTGACATTTTTTGATAAAATACAAATTTTTTGAAAATTTTCGATGTCGAATCTAGAGTGCCAGGACTATACAAAAGAGTGAAATTTTGATCCAGGTAAGTCGATATGCATATATATAGGTCTTTTATGATTGATCCCAGTCTAAATAAGCCAAAAATGATCATAATTGGACATTTTTTGATAAAATACAAATTTTTTGAAAATTTTCGATGTCGAATCTAGAGTGCCAGGACTATTCAAAAGAGTAAAATTTTGATCCAGGTAAGTCGATATGCATATATATAGGTCTTTTATGATTGGTCCCAGTCTAAATAAGCCAAAAATGATCATAATTGGACATTTTTTGATAAAATACAAATTTTTTGAAAATTTTCGATGTCAAATCTAGAGTGCCAGGACTATACAAAAGAGTGAAATTTTGATCCAGGTAAGTCGATATGCATATATATAGGTCTTTTATGATTGGTCCCAGTCTAAATAAGCCAAAAATGATCATAATTTGACATTTTTTGATAAAATACAAATTTTTTGAAAATTTTCGATGTCGAATCTAGAGTGCCAGGACTATACAAAAGAGTGAAATTTTGATCCAGGTAAGTCGATATGCATATATATAGGTCTTTTATGATTGGTCCCAGTCTAAATAAGCCAAAAATGATCATAATTTGACATTTTTTGATAAAATACAAATTTTTTGAAAATTTTCGATGTCGAATCTAGAGTGCCAGGACTATACAAAAGAGTGAAATTTTGATTCAGGTAAGTCGATATGCATATATATAGGTCTTTTATGATTGGTCCCAGTCTAAATAAGCCAAAAATGATCATAATTTGACATTTTTTGATAAAATACAAATTTTTTGAAAATTTTCGATGTCGAATCTAGAGTGCCAGGACTATACAAAAGAGTGAAATTTTGATCCAGGTAAGTCGATATGCATATATATAGGTCTTTTATGATTGGTCCCAGTCTAAATAAGCCAAAAATGATCATAATTTGACATTTTTTGATAAAATACAAATTTTTTGAAAATTTTCGATGTCGAATCTAGAGTGCCAGGACTATTCAAAAGAGTAAAATTTTGATCCAGGTAAGTCGATATGCATATATATAGGTCTTTTATGATTGGTCCCAGTCTAAATAAGCCAAAAATGATCATAATTTGACATTTTTTGATAAAATACAAATTTTTTGAAAATTTTCGATGTCGAATCTAGAGTGCCAGGACTATACAAAAGAGTGAAATTTTGATCCAGGTAAGTCGATATGCATATATATAGGTCTTTTATGATTGGTCCTAGTCTAAATAAGCCAAAAATGATCATAATTTGACATTTTTTGATAAAATACAAATTTTTTGAAAATTTTCGATGTCGAATCTAGAGTGCCAGGACTATACAAAAGAGTGAAATTTTGATCCAGGTAAGTCGATATGCATATATATAGGTCTTTTATGATTGGTCCCAGTCTAAATAAGCCAAAAATGATCATAATTTGACATTTTTTGATAAAATACAAATTTTTTGAAAATTTTCGATGTCGAATCTAGAGTGCCAGGACTATTCAAAAGAGTAAAATTTTGATCCAGGTAAGTCGATATGCATATATATAGGTCTTTTATGATTGGTCCCAGTCTAAATAAGCCAAAAATGATCATAATTGGACATTTTTTGATAAAATACAAATTTTTTGAAAATTTTCGATGTCGAATCTAGATTGCCAGGACTATACAAAAGAGTGAAATTTCGATCCAGGTAAGTCGATATGCATTTATATAGGTCTTTTATGATTGGTCCCAGTCAAAATAAGCCAAAAATTATCATAATTTGACATTTTTTGATAAAATACAAATTTTTTGAAAATTTTCGATGTCGAATCTAGAGTGCCAGGACTATACAAAAGAGTGAAATTTTGATCCAGGTAAGTCGATATGCATATATATAGGTCTTTTATGATTGGTCCCAGTCTAAATAAGCCAAAAATGATCATAATTTGACATTTTTTGATAAAATACAAATTTTTTGAAAATTTTCGATGTCGAATCTAGAGTGCCAGGACTATACAAAAGAGAGAAATTTTGATCCAGGTAAGTCGATATGCATATATATAGGTCTTTTATGATTGGTCCCAGTCTAAATAAGCCAAAAATGATCATAATTTGACATTTTTTGATAAAATACAAATTTTTTGAAAATTTTCGATGTCGAATCTAGAGTGCCAGGACTATACAAAAGAGTGAAATTTTGATCCAGGTAAGTCGATATGCATATATATAGGTCTTTTATGATTGGTCCCAGTCTAAATAAGCCAAAAATGATCATAATTTGACATTTTTTGATAAAATACAAATTTTTTGAAAATTTTCGATGTCGAATCTAGAGTGCCAGGACTATACAAAAGAGTGAAATTTTGATCCAGGTAAGTCGATATGCATATATATAGGTCTTTTATGATTGGTCATAGTCAAAATAAGCCAAAAATGATCATAATTTGACATTTTTTGATAAAATACAAATTTTTTGAAAATTTTCGAAGTCGAATCTAGAGTGCCAGGACTATACAAAAGAGTGAAATTTTGATCCAGGTAAGTCGATATGCATATATATAGGTCTTTTATGATTGGTCCCAGTCTAAATAAGCCAAAAATGATCATAATTTGACATTTTTTGATAAAATACAAATTTTTTGAAAATTTTCGATGTCGAATCTAGATTGCCAGGACTATACAAAAGAGTGAAATTTCGATCCAGGTAAGTCGATATGCATTTATATAGGTCTATTATGATTGGTCCCAGTCAAAATAAGCCAAAAATTATCATAATTTGACATTTTTTGATAAAATACAAATTTTTTGAAAATTTTCGATGTCGAATCTAGAGTGCCAGGACTATACAAAAGAGTGAAATTTTGATCCAGGTAAGTCGATATGCATATATATAGGTCTTTTATGATTGGTCCTAGTCTAAATAAGCCAAAAATGATCATAATTTGACATTTTTTGATAAAATACAAATTTTTTGAAAATTTTCGATGTCGAATCTAGAGTGCCAGGACTATACAAAAGAGTGAAATTTTGATCCAGGTAAGTCGATATGCATATATATAGGTCTTTTATGATTGGTCCCAGTCTAAATAAGCCAAAAATGATCATAATTTGACATTTTTTGATAAAATACAAATTTTTTGAAAATTTTCGATGTCGAATCTAGAGTGCCAGGACTATACAAAAGAGTGAAATTTTGATCCAGGTAAGTCGATATGCATATATATAGGTCTTTTATGATTGGTCCCAGTCTAAATAAGCCAAAAATGATCATAATTTGACATTTTTTGATAAAATACAAATTTTTTGAAAATTTTCGATGTCGAATCTAGAGTGCCAGGACTATACAAAAGAGTGAAATTTTGATCCAGGTAAGTCGATATGCATATATATAGGTCTTTTATGATTGGTCCCAGTCTAAATAAGCCAAAAATGATCATAATTTGACATTTTTTGATAAAATACAAATTTTTTGAAAATTTTCGATGTCGAATCTAGAGTGCCAGGACTATTCAAAAGAGTAAAATTTTGATCCAGGTAAGTCGATATGCATATATATAGGTCTTTTATGATTGGTCCCAGTCTAAATAAGCCAAAAATGATCATAATTGGACATTTTTTGATAAAATACAAATTTTTTGAAAATTTTCGATGTCGAATCTAGAGTGCCAGGACTATTCAAAAGAGTAAAATTTTGATCCAGGTAAGTCGATATGCATATATATAGGTCTTTTATGATTGGTCCCAGTCTAAATAAGCCAAAAATGATCATAATTTGACATTTTTTGATAAAATACAAATTTTTTGAAAATTTTCGAAGTCGAATCTAGAGTGCCAGGACTATACAAAAGAGTGAAATTTTGATCCAGGTAAGTCGATATGCATATATATAGGTCTTTTATGATTGGTCCCAGTCTAAATAAGCCAAAAATGATCATAATTTGACATTTTTTGATAAAATACAAATTTTTTGAAAATTTTCGATGTCGAATCTAGATTGCCAGGACTATACAAAAGAGTGAAATTTCGATCCAGGTAGTCGATATGCATTTATATAGGTCTTTTATGATTGGTCCCAGTCAAAATAAGCCAAAAATTATCATAATTTGACATTTTTTGATAAAATACAAATTTTTTGAAAATTTTCGAAGTCGAATCTAGAGTGCCAGGACTATTCAAAAGAGTAAAATTTTGATCCAGGTAAGTCGATATGCATATATATAGGTCTTTTATGATTGGTCCCAGTCTAAATAAGCCAAAAATGATCATAATTGGACATTTTTTGATAAAATACAAATTTTTTGAAAATTTTCGATGTCGAATCTAGAGTGCCAGGACTATACAAAAGAGTGAAATTTTGATCCAGGTAAGTCGATATGCATATATATAGGTCTTTTATGATTGGTCCCAGTCTAAATAAGCCAAAAATTATCATAATTTGACATTTTTTGATAAAATACAAATTTTTTGAAAATTTTCGATGTCGAATCTAGAGTGCCAGGACTATACAAAAGAGTGAAATTTTGATCCAGGTAAGTCGATATGCATATATATAGGTCTTTTATGATTGGTCCCAGTCTAAATAAGCCAAAAATGATCATAATTTGACATTTTTTGATAAAATACAAATTTTTTGAAAATTTTCGAAGTCGAATCTAGAGTGCCAGGACTATACAAAAGAGTGAAATTTTGATCCAGGTAAGTCGATATGCATATATATAGGTCTTTTATGATTGGTCCCAGTCTAAATAAGCCAAAAATTATCATAATTTGACATTTTTTGATAAAAAACAAAGTTTTTGAAAATTTTCGATGTCGAATCTAGAGTGCCAGGACTATACAAAAGAGTGAAATTTTGATCCAGGTAAGTCGATATGCATATATATAGGTCTTTTATGATTGGTCCCAGTCTAAATAAGCCAAAAATGATCATAATTTGACATTTTTTGATAAAATACAAATTTTTTGAAAATTTTCGATGTCGAATCTAGAGTGCCAGGACTATACAAAAGAGTGAAATTTTGATCCAGGTAAGTCGATATGCATATATATAGGTCTTTTATGATTGGTCCCAGTCTAAATAAGCCAAAAATGATCATAATTGGACATTTTTTAATAAAATACAAATTTTTTGAAAATTTTCGATGTCGAATCTAGAGTGCCAGGACTATACAAAAGAGTGAAATTTTGATCCAGGTAAGTCGATATGCATATATATAGGTCTTTTATGATTGGTCCCAGTCTAAATAAGCCAAAAATGATCATAATTTGACATTTTTTGATAAAATACAAATTTTTTGAAAATTTTCGATGTCGAATCTAGAGTGCCAGGACTATACAAAAGAGTGAAATTTTGATCCAGGTAAGTCGATATGCATATATATAGGTCTTTTATGATTGGTCCCAGTCTAAATAAGCCAAAAATGATCATAATTTGACATTTTTTGATAAAATACAAATTTTTTGAAAATTTTCGATGTCGAATCTAGAGTGCCAGGACTATACAAAAGAGTGAAATTTTGATCCAGGTAAGTCGATATGCATATATATAGGTCTTTTATGATTGGTCCCAGTCTAAATAAGCCAAAAATGATCATAATTTGACATTTTTTGATAAAATACAAATTTTTTGAAAATTTTCGAAGTCGAATCTAGAGTGCCAGGACTATACAAAAGAGTGAAATTTTGATCCAGGTAAGTCGATATGCATATATATAGGTCTTTTATGATTGGTCCCAGTCTAAATAAGCCAAAAATGATCATAATTTGACATTTTTTGATAAAATACAAATTTTTTGAAAATTTTCGAATTCGAATCTAGAGTGCCAGGACTATACAAAAGAGTGAAATTTTGATCCAGGTAAGTCGATATGCATATATATAGGTCTTTTATGATTGGTCCCAGTCTAAATAAGCCAAAAATGATCATAATTTGACATTTTTTGATAAAATACAAATTTTTTGAAAATTTTCGATGTCGAATCTAGAGTGCCAGGACTATACAAAAGAGTGAAATTTTGATTAAGGTAAGTCGATATGCATATATATAGGTCTTTTATGATTGGTCCCAGTCTAAATAAGCCAAAAATGATCATAATTTGACATTTTTTGATAAAATACAAATTTTTTGAAAATTTTCGATGTCGAATCTAGAGTGCCAGGACTATACAAAAGAGTGAAATTTTGAGCCAGGTAAGTCGATATGCATATATATAGGTCTTTTATGATTGGTCCCAGTCTAAATAAGCCAAAAATGATCATAATTTGACATTTTTTGATAAAATACAAATTTTTTGAAAATTTTCGAAGTCGAATCTAGAGTGCCAGGACTATACAAAAGAGTGAAATTTTGATCCAGGTAAGTCGATATGCATATATATAGGTCTTTTATGATTGGTCCCAGTCTAAATAAGAAAAAAATGATCATAATTTGACATTTTTTGATAAAATACAAATTTTTTGAAAATTTTCGAAGTCGAATCTAGAGTGCCAGGACTATACAAAAGAGTGAAATTTTGATCCAGGTAAGTCGATATGCATATATATAGGTCTTTTATGATTGGTCCCAGTCTAAATAAGCCAAAAATGATCATAATTTGACATTTTTTGATAAAATACAAATTTTTTGAAAATTTTCGATGTCGAATCTAGATTGCCAGGACTATACAAAAGAGTGAAATTTCGATCCAGGTAAGTCGATATGCATTTATATAGGTCTTTTATGATTGGTCCCAGTCAAAATAAGCCAAAAATTATCATAATTTGACATTTTTTGATAAAATACAAATTTTTTGAAAATTTTCGAAGTCGAATCTAGAGTGCCAGGACTATACAAAAGAGTGAAATTTTGATCCAGGTAAGTCGATATGCATATATATAGGTCTTTTATGATTGGTCCCAGTCTAAATAAGCCAAAAATGATCATAATTTGACATTTTTTGATAAAATACAAATTTTTTGAAAATTTTCGAAGTCGAATCTAGAGTGCCAGGACTATACAAAAGAGTGAAATTTTGATCCAGGTAAGTCGATATGCATGTATATAGGTCTTTTATGATTGGTCCCGGTCTAAATAAGCCAAAAATGATCATAATTTGACATGTTTTGATAAAATACAAATTTTTTGAAAATTTTCGATGTCGAATCTAGAGTGCCAGGACTATACAAAAGAGTGAAATTTGGATCCAGGTAAGTCGATATGCATATATATAGGTCTTTTATGATTGGTCCCAGTCTAAATAAGCCAAAAATGATCATAATTTGACATTTTTTGAAAAAATACAAATTTTTTGAAAATTTTCGATGTCGAATCTAGAGTGCCAGGACTATACAAAAGAGTGAAATTTTGATCCAGGTAAGTCGATATGCATATATATAGGTCTTTTATGATTGGTCCCAGTCTAAATAAGCCAAAAATGATCATAATTTGACATTTTTTGATAAAATACAAATTTTTTGAAAATTTTCGAAGTCGAATCTAGAGTGCCAGGGCTATACAAAAGAGTGAAATTTTGATCCAGGTAAGTCGATATGCATATATATAGGTCTTTTATGATTGGTCCCAGTCTAAATAAGCCAAAAATGATCATAATTTGACATGTTTTGATAAAATACAAATTTTTTGAAAATTTTCGATGTCGAATCTAGAGTGCCAGGACTATACAAAAGAGTGAAATTTTGATCCAGGTAAGTCGATATGCATATATATAGGTCTTTTATGATTGGTCCCAGTCTAAATAAGCCAAAAATGATCATAATTTGACATTTTTTGATAAAATACAAATTTTTTGAAAATTTTCGATGTCGAATCTAGAGTGCCAGGACTATACAAAAGAGTGAAATTTTGATCCAGGTAAGTCGATATGCATATATATAGGTCTATTATGATTGGTCCCAGTCTAAATAAGCCAAAAATGATCATAATTTGACATTTTTTGATAAAATACAAATTTTTTGAAAATTTTCGATGTCAAATCTAGAGTGCCAGGACTATACAAAAGAGTGAGATTTTGATCCAGGTAAGTCGATATGCATATATATAGGTCTTTTATGATTGGTCCCAGTCTAAATAAGCCAAAAATGATCATAATTTGACATTTTTTGATAAAAAACAAATTTTTTGAAAATTTTCGATGTCGAATTTAGAGTGCCAGGACTATACAAAAGAGTGAAATTTTGATCCAGGTAAGTCGATATGCATATATATAGGTCTTTTATGATTGGTCCCAGTCTAAATAAGCCAAAAATGATCATAATTTGACATTTTTTGATAAAATACAAATTTTTTGAAAATTTTCGAAGTCGAATCTAGAGTGCCAGGACTATACAAAAGAGTGAAATTTTGATCCAGGTAAGTCGATATACATATATATAGGTCTTTTATGATTGGTCCCAGTCTAAATAAGCCAAAAATGATCATAATTTGACATTTTTTGATAAAATACAAATTTTTTGAAAATTTTCGATGTCGAATCTAGAGTGCCAGGACTATACAAAAGAGTGAAATTTTGATCCAGGTAAGTCGATATGCATATGTATAGGTCTTTTATGATTGTTCCCAGTCTAAATAAGCCAAAAATGATCATAATTTGACATTTTTTGATAAAATACAAATTTTTTGAAAATTTTCGATGTCGAATCTAGAGTGCCAGGACTATACAAAAGAGTGAAATTTTGATCCAGGTAAGTCGATATGCATATATATAGGTCTTTTATGATTGGTCCCAGTCTAAATAAGCCAAAAATGATCATAATTTGACATTTTTTGATAAAATACAAATTTTTTGAAAATTTTCGAAGTCGAATCTAGAGTGCCAGGACTATACAAAAGAGTGAAATTTTGATCCAGGTAAGTCGATATGCATATATATAGGTCTTTTATGATTGGTCCCAGTCTAAATAAGCCAAAAATGATCATAATTTGACATGTTTTGATAAAAAACAAATTTTTTGAAAATTTTCGATGTCGAATCTAGAGTGCCAGGACTATACAAAAGAGTGAAATTTTGATCCAGGTAAGTCGATATGCATATATATAGGTCTATTATGATTGGTCCCAGTCTAAATAAGCCAAAAATGATCATAATTTGACATTTTTTGATAAAATACAAATTTTTTGAAAATTTTCGATGTCAAATCTAGAGTGCCAGGACTATACAAAAGAGTGAAATTTTGATCCAGGTAAGTCGATATGCATATATATAGGTCTTTTATGATTGGTCCCAGTCTAAATAAGCCAAAAATGATCATAATTTGACATGTTTTGATAAAAAACAAATTTTTTGAAAATTTTCGATGTCGAATCTAGATTGCCAGGACTATACAAAAGAGTGAAATTTCGATCCAGGTAAGTCGATATGCATATATATAGGTCTTTTATGATTGGTCCCAGTCTAAATGAGCCAAAACTGATCATAATTTGACATTTTTTGATAAAATACAAATTTTTTGAAAATTTTCGAAGTCGAATCTAGAGTGCCAGGACTATACAAAAGAGTGAAATTTTGATCCAGGTAAGTCGATATGCATATATATAGGTCTTTTATGATTGGTCCCAGTCTAAATAAGCCAAAAATGATCATAATTTGACATTTTTTGATAAAAAACAAATTTTTTGAAAATTTTCGATGTCGAATCTAGAGTGCCAGGACTATACTAAAGAGTGAAATTTTGATCCAGGTAAGTCGATATGCATATATATAGGTCTTTTATGATTGGTCCCAGTCTAAATAAGCCAAAAATGATCATAATTTGACATTTTTTGATAAAATACAAATTTTTTGAAAATTTTCGATGTCGAATCTAGAGTGCCAGGACTATACAAAAGAGTGAAATTTTGATCCAGGTAAGTCGATATGCATATATATAGGTCTTTTATGATTGGTCCCAGTCTAAATAAGCCAAAAATGATCATAATTTGACATTTTTTGATAAAATACAAATTTTTTGAAAATTTTCGAAGTCGAATCTAGAGTGCCAGGACTATACAAAAGAGTGAAATTTTGATCCAGGTAAGTCGATATGCATATATATAGGTCTTTTATGATTGGTCCCAGTCTAAATAAGCCAAAAATGATCATAATTTGACATTTTTTGATAAAATACAAATTTTTTGAAAATTTTCGATGTCGAATCTAGAGTGCCAGGACTATACAAAAGAGTGAAATTTTGATCCAGGTAAGTCGATATGCATATATATAGGTCTTTTATGATTGGTCCCAGTCTAAATAAGCCAAAAATGATCATAATTTGACATTTTTTGATAAAATAAAAATTTTTTTAAAATTTTCGATGTCGAATCTAGAGTGCCAGGACTATACAAAAGAGTGAAATTTTGATCCAGGTAAGTCGATATGCATATATATAGGTCTTTTATGATTGGTCCCAGTCTAAATAAGCCAAAAATGATCATAATTTGACATTTTTTGATAAAATACAAATTTTTTGAAAATTTTCGAAGTCGAATCTAGAGTGCCAGGACTATACAAAAGAGTGAAATTTTGATCCAAATAAGTCGATATGCATATATATAGGTCTTTAATGATTGGTCGCAGTCTAAATAAGCCAAAAATGATCATAATTTGACATTTTTTGATAAAATACAAATTTTTTGAAAATTTTCGAAGTCGAATCTAGAGTGCCAGGACTATACAAAAGAGTGAAATTTTGATCCAGGTAAGTCGATATGCATATATATAGGTCTTTTATGATTGGTCCCAGTCTAAATAAGCCAAAAATGATCATAATTTGACATTTTTTGATAAAATACAAATTTTTTGAAAATTTTCGATGTCGAATCTAGAGTGCCAGGACTATACAAAAGAGTGAAATTTTGATCCAGGTAAGTCGATATGCATATATATAGGTCTTTTATGATTGGTCCCAGTCTAAATAAGCCAAAAATGATCATAATTTGACATTTTTTGATAAAATACAAATTTTTTGAAAATTTTCGAAGTCGAATCTAGAGTGCCAGGACTATACAAAAGAGTGAAATTTTGATCCAGGTAAGTCGATATGCATATATATTGGTCTTTTATGATTGGTCCCAGTCTAAATAAGCCAAAAATGATCATAATTTGACATTTTTGGTAAAATACAAATTTTTTGAAAATTTTCGATGTCGAATCTAGAGTGCCAGGACTATACAAAAGAGTGAAATTTTGATCCAGGTTAGTCGATATGCATATATATAGGTCTTTTATGATTGGTCCCAGTCTAAATAAGCCAAAAATGATCATAATTTGACATTTTTTTATAAAATACAAATTTTTTGAAAATTTTCGATGTCGAATCTAGAGTGCCAGGACTATACAAAAGAGTGAAATTTTGATCCAGGTAAGTCGATATGCATATATATAGGTCTTTTATGATTGGTCCCAGTCTAAATAAGCCAAAAATGATCATAATTTGACATTTTTTGATAAAATACAAATTTTGTGAAAATTTTCGAATTCGAATCTAGAGTGCCAGGACTATACAAAAGAGTGAAATTTTGATCCAGGTAAGTCGATATGCATGTATATAGGTCTTTCATGATTGGTCCCAGTCTAAATAAGCCAAAAATGATCATAATTTGACATGTTTTGATAAAATACAAATTTTTTGAAAATTTTCGATGTCGAATCTAGAGTGCCAGGACTATACAAAAGAGTGAAATTTTGATCCAGGTAAGTCGATATGCATATATATAGGTCTTTTATGATTGGTCCCAGTCTAAATAAGCCAAAAATGATCATAATTTGACATTTTTTGATAAAATACAAATTTTTTGAAAATTTTCGATGTCGAATCTAGAGTGCCAGGACTATACAAAAGAGTGAAATTTTGATCCAGGTAAGTCGATATGCATATATATAGGTCTTTTATGATTGGTCCCAGTCTAAATAAGCCAAAAATGATCATAATTTGACATTTTTTGATAAAATACAAATTTTTTGAAAATTTTCGATGTCGAATCTAGAGTGCCAGGACTATACAAAAGAGTGAAATTTTGATCCAGGTAAGTCGATATGCATATATATAGGTCTTTTATGATTGGTCCCAGTCTAAATAAGCCAAAAATGATCATAATTTGACATTTTTTGATAAAATACAAATTTTTTGAAAATTTTCGATTTCGAATCTAGAGTGCCAGGACTATACAAAAGAGTGAAATTTTGATCCAGGTAAGTCGATATGTATATATATAGGTCTTTTATGATTGGTCCCAGTCTAAATAAGCCAAAAATGATCATAATTTGACATTTTTTGATAAAATACAAATTTTTTGAAAATTTTCGATGTCGAATCTAGAGTGCCAGGACTATACAAAAGAGTGAAATTTTGATCCAGGTAAGTCGATATGCATATATATAGGTCTTTTATGATTGGTCCCAGTCTAAATAAGCCAAAAATGATCCTAATTTGACATTTTTTGATAAAATACAAATTTTTTGAAAATTTTCGATGTCGAATCTAGAGTGCCAGGACTATACAAAAGAGTGAAATTTTGATCCAGGTAAGTCGATATGCATATATATAGGTCTTTTATGATTGGTCCCAGTCTAAATAAGCCAAAAATGATCATAATTTGACATTTTTTGATAAAATACAAATTTTTTGAAAATTTTCGATGTCGAATCTAGAGTGCCAGGACTATACAAAAGAGTGAAATTTTAATCCAGGTTAGTCGATATGCATATATATAGGTCTTTTATGATTGGTCCCAGTCTAAATAAGCCAAAAATGATCATAATTTGACATTTTTTGATAAAATACAAATTTTTTGAAAATTTTCGATGTCGAATCTAGAGTGCCAGGACTATACAAAAGAGTGAAATTTTGATCCAGGTAAGTCGATATGCATATATATAGGTCTTTTATGATTGGTCCCAGTCTAAATAAGCCAAAAATGATCATAATTTGACATTTTTTGATAAAATACAAATTTTTTGAAAATTTTCGATGTCGAATCTAGAGTGCCAGGACTATACAAAAGAGTGAAATTTTAATCCAGGTAAGTCGATATGCATATATATAGGTCTTTTATGATTGGTCCCAGTCTAAATAAGCCAAAAATGATCATAATTTGACATTTTTTGATAAAATACAAATTTTTTGAAAATTTTCGATGTCGAATCTAGAGTGCCAGGACTATACAAAAGAGTGAAATTTTGATCCAGGTAAGTCGATATGCATATATATAGGTCTATTATGATTGGTCCCAGTCTAAATAAGCCAAAAATGATCATAATTTGACATTTTTTGATAAAATACAAATTTTTTGAAAATTTTCGATGTCAAATCTAGAGTGCCAGGACTATACAAAAGAGTGAAATTTTGATCCAGGTAAGTCGATATGCATATATATAGGTCTTTTATGATTGGTCCCAGTCTAAATAGGCCAAAAATGATCATAATTTGACATGTTTTGATAAAAAACAAATTTTTTGAAAATTTTCGATGTCGAATCTAGATTGCCAGGACTATACAAAAGAGTGAAATTTCGATCCAGGTAAGTCGATATGCATATATATAGGTCTTTTATGATTGGTCCCAGTCTAAATAAGCCAAAAATGATCATAATTGGACATTTTTTGATAAAATACAAATTTTTTGAAAATTTTCGATGTCGAATCTATAATGCCAGGACTATTCAAAAGAGTGAAATTTTGATCCAGGTAAGTCGATATGCATATATATAGGTCTTTTATGATTGGTCCCAGTCTAAATAAGCCAAAAATGATCATAATTTGACATGTTTTGATAAAAAACATATTTTTTGAAAATTTTCGATGTCGAATCTAGATTGCCAGGACTATACAAAAGAGTGAAATTTCGATCCAGGTAAGTCGATATGCATATATATAGGTCTTTTATGATTGGTCCCAGTCTAAATAAGCCAAAAATGATCATAATTTGACATTTTTTGATAAAATACAAATTTTTTGAAAATTTTCAAAGTCGAATCTAGAGTGCCAGGACTATACAAAAGAGTGAAATTTTGATCCAGGTAAGTCGATATGCATATATATAGGTCTTTTATGATTGGTCCCAGTCTAAATAAGCCAAAAATGATCATAATTTGACATTTTTTGATAAAAAACAAATTTTTTGAAAATTTTCGATGTCGAATCTAGAGTGCCAGGACTATACAAAAGAGTGAAATTTTGATCCAGGTAAGTCGATATGCATATATATAGGTCTTTTATGATTGGTCCCAGTCTAAATAAGCCAAAAATGATCATAATTTGACATGTTTTGATAAAAAACAAATTTTTTGAAAATTTTCGATGTCGAATCTAGAGTGCCAGGACTATACAAAAGAGTGAAATTTTGATCCAGGTAAGTCGATATGCATATATATAGGTCTTTTATGATTGGTCCCAGTCTAAATAAGCCAAAAATGATCATAATTTGACATTTTTTGATAAAATACAAATTTTTTGAAAATTTTCGATGTCGAATCTAGAGTGCCAGGACTATACAAAAGAGTGAAATTTTGATCCAGGTAAGTCGATATGCATATATATAGGTCTATTATGATTGGTCCCAGTCTAAATAAGCCAAAAATGATCATAATTTGACATTTTTTGATAAAATACAAATTTTTTGAAAATTTTCGATGTCAAATCTAGAGTGCCAGGACTATACAAAAGAGTGAAATTTTGATCCAGGTAAGTCGATATGCATATATATAGGTCTTTTATGATTGGTCCCAGTCTAAATAAGCCAAAAATGATCATAATTTGACATTTTTTGATAAAATACAAATTTTTTGAAAATTTTCGATGTCGAATCTAGAGTGCCAGGACTATACAAAAGAGTGAAATTTTGATCCAGGTAAGTCGATATGCATATATATAGGTCTTTTATGATTGGTCCCAGTCTAAATAAGCCAAAAATGATCATAATTTGACATTTTTTGATAAAATACAAATTTTTTGAAAATTTTCGAAGTCGAATCTAGAGTGCCAGGACTATACAAAAGAGTGAAATTTTGATCCAGGTAAGTCGATATGCATATATATAGGTCTTTTATGATGGGTCCCAGTCTAAATAAGCCAAAAATGATCATAATTTGACATTTTTTGATAAAATACAAATTTTTTGAAAATTTTCGATGTCGAATCTAGAGTGCCAGGACTATACAAAAGAGTGAAATTTTGATCCATGTAAGTCGATATGCATATATATAGGTCTTTTATGATTGGTCCCAGTCTAAATAAGCCAAAAATGATCATAATTTGACATTTTTTGATAAAATACAAATTTTTTGAAAATTTTCGATGTCGAATCTAGAGTGCCAGGACTATACAAAAGAGTGAAATTTTGATCCAGGTAAGTCGATATGCATATATATAGGTCTTTTATGATTGGTCCCAGTCTAAATAAGCCAAAAATGATCATAATTTGACATTTTTTGATAAAATACAAATTTTTTGAAAATTTTCGATGTCGAATCTAGAGTGCCAGGACTATACAAAAGAGTGAAATTTTGATCCAGGTAAGTCGATATGCATATATATAGGTCTTTTATGATTGGTCCCAGTCTAAATAAGCCAAAAATGATCATAATTTGACATTTTTTGATAAAATACAAATTTTTTGAAAATTTTCGATGTCGAATCTAGAGTGCCAGGACTATACAAAAGAGTGAAATTTTGATCCAGGTAAGTCGATATGCATATATATAGGTCTTTTATGATTGGTCCCAGTCTAAATAAGCCAAAAATGATCATAATTTGACATTTTTTGATAAAATACAAATTTTTTGAAAATTTTCGAAGTCGAATCTAGAGTGCCAGGGCTATACAAAAGAGTGAAATTTTGATCCAGGTAAGTCGATATGCATATATATAGGTCTTTTATGATTGGTCCCAGTCTAAATAAGCCAAAAATGATCATAATTTGACATGTTTTGATAAAATACAAATTTTTTGAAAATTTTCGATGTCGAATCTAGAGTGCCAGGACTATACAAAAGAGTGAAATTTTGATCCAGGTAAGTCGATATGCATATATATAGGTCTTTTATGATTGGTCCCAGTCTAAATAAGCCAAAAATGATCATAATTTGACATTTTTTGATAAAATACAAATTTTTTGAAAATTTTCGATGTCGAATCTAGAGTGCCAGGACTATACAAAAGAGTGAAATTTTGATCCAGGTAAGTCGATATGCATATATATAGGTCTATTATGATTGGTCCCAGTCTAAATAAGCCAAAAATGATCATAATTTGACATTTTTTGATAAAATACAAATTTTTTGAAAATTTTCGATGTCAAATCTAGAGTGCCAGGACTATACAAAAGAGTGAAATTTTGATCCAGGTAAGTCGATATGCATATATATAGGTCTTTTATGATTGGTCCCAGTCTAAATAAGCCAAAAATGATCATAATTTGACATGTTTTGATAAAAAACAAATTTTTTGAAAATTTTCGATGTCGAATCTAGATTCCCAGGACTATACAAAAGAGTGAAATTTCGATCCAGGTAAGTCGATATGCATATATATAGGTCTTTTATGATTGGTCCCAGTCTAAATAAGCCAAAAATGATCATAATTTGACATTTTTTGATAAAATACAAATTTTTTGAAAATTTTCGAAGTCGAATCTAGAGTGCCAGGACTATACAAAAGAGTGAAATTTTGATCCAGGTAAGTCGATATGCATATATATAGGTCTTTTATGATTGGTCCCAGTCTAAATAAGCCAAAAATGATCATAATTTGACATTTTTTTATAAAAAACTAATTTTTTGAAAATTTTCGATGTCGAATCTAGAGTGCCAGGACTATACAAAAGAGTGAAATTTTGATCCAGGTAAGTCGATTTGCATATATATAGGTCTTTTATGATTGGTCCCAGTCTAAATAAGCCAAAAATGATCATAATTGGACATTTTTTGATAAAATACAAATTTTTTGAAAATTTTCGATGTCGAATCTAGAGTGCCAGGACTATACAAAAGAGTGAAATTTTGATCCAGGTAAGTCGATATGCATATATATAGGTCTTTTATGATTGGTCCCAGTCTAAATAAGCCAAAAATGATCATAATTTGACATTTTTTGATAAAATACAAATTTTTTGAAAATTTTCGAAGCCGAATCTAGAGTGCCAGGACTATACAAAAGAGTGAAATTTTGATCCAGGTAAGTCGATATGCATATATATAGGTCTTTTATGATTGGTCCCAGTCTAAATAAGCCAAAAATGATCATAATTTGACATTTTTTGATAAAATACAAATTTTTTGAAAATTTTCGATGTCGAATCTAGAGTGCCAGGACTATACAAAAGAGTGAAATTTTGATCCAGGTAAGTCGATATGCATATATATAGGTCTTTTATGATTGGTCCCAGTCTAAATAAGCCAAAAATGATCATAATTTGACATTTTTTGATAAAATACAAATTTTTTGAAAATTTTCGATGTCGAATCTATAATGCCAGGACTATACAAAAGAGTGAAATTTTGATCCAGGTAAGTCGATATGCATATATATAGGTCTTTTATGATTGGTCCCAGTCTAAATAAGCCAAAAATGATCATAATTTGACATTTTTTGATAAAATACAAATTTTTTGAAAATTTTCGAAGTCGAATCTAGAGTGCCAGGACTATACAAAAGAGTGAAATTTTGATCCAGGTAAGTCGATATGCATATATATAGGTCTTTTATGATTGGTCCCAGTCTAAATAAGCCAAAAATGATCATAATTTGACATTTTTTGATAAAAAACAAATTTTTTGAAAATTTTCGATGTCGAATCTAGAGTGCCAGGACTATACAAAAGAGTGAAATTTTGATCCAGGTAAGTCGATATGCATATATATAGGTCTTTTATGATTGGTCCCAGTCTAAATGAGCCAAAAATGATCATAATTGGACATTTTTTGATAAAATACAAATTTTTTGAAAATTTTCGATGTCGAATCTAGAGTGCCAGGACTATACAAAAGAGTGAAATTTTGATCCAGGTAAGTCGATATGCATATATATAGGTCTTTTATGATTGGTCCCAGTCTAAATAAGCCAAAAATGATCATAATTTGACATTTTTTGATAAAATACAAATTTTTTGAAAATTTTCGAAGCCGAATCTAGAGTGCCAGGACTATACAAAAGAGTGAAATTTTGATCCAGGTAAGTCGATATGCATATATATAGGTCTTTTATGATTGGTCCCAGTCTA
This sequence comes from Chrysoperla carnea, assembly GCF_905475395.1. NCBI lineage: Eukaryota > Metazoa > Arthropoda > Insecta > Neuroptera > Chrysopidae > Chrysoperla > Chrysoperla carnea. The sequence continues at coordinate 242,871 of NW_025408245.1, forward strand.
AATAAGCCAAAAATGATCATAATTTGACATTTTTTGATAAAATACAAATTTTTTGAAAATTTTCGATGTCGAATCTAGAGTGCCAGGACTATACAAAAGAGTGAAATTTTGATCCAGGTAAGTCGATATGCATATATATAGGTCTTTTATGATTGGTCCCAGTCTAAATAAGCCAAAAATGATCATAATTTGACATTTTTTGATAAAATACAAATTTTTTGAAAATTTTCGATGTCGAATCTATAATGCCAGGACTATACAAAAGAGTGAAATTTTGATCCAGGTAAGTCGATATGCATATATATAGGTCTTTTATGATTGGTCCCAGTCTAAATAAGCCAAAAATGATCATAATTTGACATTTTTTGATAAAATACAAATTTTTTGAAAATTTTCGAAGTCGAATCTAGAGTGCCAGGACTATACAAAAGAGTGAAATTTTGATCCAGGTAAGTCGATATGCATATATATAGGTCTTTTATGATTGGTCCCAGTCTAAATAAGCCAAAAATGATCATAATTTGACATTTTTTGATAAAAAACAAATTTTTTGAAAATTTTCGATGTCGAATCTAGAGTGCCAGGACTATACAAAAGAGTGAAATTTTGATCCAGGTAAGTCGATATGCATATATATAGGTCTTTTATGATTGGTCCCAGTCTAAATAAGCCAAAAATGATCATAATTGGACATTTTTTGATAAAATACAAATTTTTTGAAAATTTTCGATGTCGAATCTAGAGTGCCAGGACTATACAAAAGAGTGAAATTTTGATCCAGGTAAGTCGATATGCATATATATAGGTCTTTTATGATTGGTCCCAGTCTAAATAAGCCAAAAATGATCATAATTTGACATTTTTTGATAAAATACAAATTTTTTGAAAATTTTCGAAGTCGAATCTAGAGTGCCAGGACTATACAAAAGAGTGAAATTTTGATCCAGGTAAGTCGATATGCATATATATAGGTCTTTTATGATTGGTCCCAGTCTAAATAAGCCAAAAATGATCATAATTTGACATTTTTTGATAAAATACAAATTTTTTGAAAATTTTCGATGTCGAATCTAGAGTGCCAGGACTATACAAAAGAGTGAAATTTTGATCCAGGTAAGTCGATATGCATATATATAGGTCTTTTATGATTGGTCCCAGTCTAAATAAGCCAAAAATGATCATAATTTGACATTTTTTGATAAAATACAAATTTTTTGAAAATTTTCGATGTCGAATCTAGAGTGCCAGGACTATACAAAAGAGTGAAATTTTGATCCAGGTAAGTCGATATGCATATATATAGGTCTATTATGATTGGTCCCAGTCTAAATAAGCCAAAAATGATCATAATTTGACATTTTTTGATAAAATACAAATTTTTTGAAAATTTTCGATGTCAAATCTAGAGTGCCAGGACTATACAAAAGAGTGAAATTTTGATCCAGGTAAGTCGATATGCATATATATAGGTCTTTTATGATTGGTCCCAGTCTAAATAAGCCAAAAATGATCATAATTTGACATGTTTTGATAAAAAACAAATTTTTTGAAAATTTTCGATGTCGAATCTAGATTGCCAGGACTATACAAAAGAGTGAAATTTCGATCCAGGTAAGTCGATATGCATATATATAGGTCTTTTATGATTGGCCCCAGTCTAAATAAGCCAAAAATGATCATAATTTGACATTTTTTGATAAAATACAAATTTTTTGAAAATTTTCGAAGTCGAATCTAGAGTGCCAGGACTATACAAAAGAGTGAAATTTTGATCCAGGTAAGTCGATATGCATATATATAGGTCTTTTATGATTGGTCCCAGTCTAAATAAGCCAAAAATGATCATAATTTGACATTTTTTGATAAAAAACAAATTTTTTGAAAATTTTCGATGTCGAATCTAGTGTGCCAGGACTATACAAAAGAGTGAAATTTTGATCCAGGTAAGTCGATATGCATATATATAGGTCTTTTATGATTGGTCCCAGTCTAAATAAGCCAAAAATGATCATAATTTGACATTTTTTGATAAAATACAAATTTTTTGAAAATTTTCGATGTCGAATCTAGAGTGCCAGGACTATACAAAAGAGTGAAATTTTGATCCAGGTAAGTCGATATGCATATATATAGGTTTTTTATGATTGGTCCCAGTCTAAATAAGCCAAAAATGATCATAATTTGACATTTTTTGATAAAATACAAATTTTTTGAAAATTTTCGATGTCGAATCTAGAGTGCCAGGACTATACAAAAGAGTGAAATTTTGATCCAGGTAAGTCGATATGCATATATATAGGTCTATTATGATTGGTCCCAGTCTAAATAAGCCAAAAATGATCATAATTTGACATTTTTTGATAAAATACAAATTTTTTGAAAATTTTCGAAGTCGAATCTAGAGTGCCAGGACTATACAAAAGAGTGAAATTTTGATCCAGGTAAGTCGATATGCATATATATAGGTCTTTTATGATTGGTCCCAGTCTAAATAAGCCAAAAATGATCATAATTTGACATTTTTTGATAAAAAACAAATTTTTTGAAAATTTTCGATGTCGAATCTAGTGTGCCAGGACTATACAAAAGAGTGAAATTTTGATCCAGGTAAGTCGATATGCATATATATAGGTCTTGTATGATTGGTCCCAGTCTAAATAAGCCAAAAATGATCATAATTTGACATTTTTTGATAAAATACAAATTTTTTGAAAATTTTCGATGTCGAATCTAGAGTGCCAGGACTATACAAAAGAGTGAAATTTTGATCCAGGTAAGTCGATATGCATATATATAGGTCTTTTATGATTGGTCCCAGTCTAAATAAGCCAAAAATGATCATAATTGGACATTTTTTGATAAAATACAAATTTTTTGAAAATTTTCGATGTCGAATCTAGAGTGCCAGGACTATACAAAAGAGTGAAATTTTGATCCATGTAAGTCGATATGCATATATATAGGTCTTTTGTGATTGGTCCCAGTCTAAATAAGCCAAAAATGATCATAATTTGACATTTTTTGATAAAATACAAATTTTTTGAAAATTTTCGATGTCGAATCTAGAGTGCCAGGACTATACAAAAGAGTGAAATTTTGATCCAGGTAAGTCGATATGCATATATATAGGTCTTTTATGATTGGTCCCAGTCTAAATAAGCCAAAAATGATCATAATTTGACATTTTTTGATAAAATACAAATTTTTTGAAAATTTTCGAAGTCGAATCTAGAGTGCCAGGACTATACAAAAGAGTGAAATTTTGATCCAGGTAAGTCGATATGCATATATATAGGTCTTTAATGATTGGTCCCAGTCTAAATAAGCCAAAAATGATCATAATTTGACATTTTTTGATAAAATACAAATTTTTTGAAAATTTTCGAAGTCGAATCTAGAGTGCCAGGACTATACAAAAGAGTGAAATTTTGATCCAGGTAAGTCGAAGTGCATATATATAGGTCTTTTATGATTGGTCCCAGTCTAAATAAGCCAAAAATGATCATAATTTGACATTTTTTGATAAAATACAAATTTTTTGAAAATTTTCGATGTCGAATCTAGAGTGCCAGGACTATACAAAAGAGTGAAATTTTGATCCAGGTAAGTCGATATGCATATATATAGGTCTTTTATGATTGGTCCCAGTCTAAATAAGCCAAAAATGATCATAATTTGACATTTTTTGATAAAATACAAATTTTTTGAAAATTTTCGATGTCGAATCTAGAGTGCCAGGACTATACAAAAGAGTGAAATTTTGATCCAGGTAAGTCGATATGCATATATATAGGTCTTTTATGATTGGTCCCAGTCTAAATAAGCCAAAAATGATCATAATTTGACATTTTTTGATAAAATACAAATTTTTTGAAAATTTTCGAAGTCGAATCTAGAGTGCCAGGACTATACAAAAGAGTGAAATTTTGATCCAGGTAAGTCGATATGCATATATATAGGTCTTTTATGATTGGTCCCAGTCTAAATAAGCCAAAAATGATCATAATTTGACATTTTTGATAAAATACAAATTTTTTGAAAATTTTCGATGTCGAATCTAGAGTGCCAGGACTATACAAAAGAGTGAAATTTTGATCCAGGTTAGTCGATATGCATATATATAGGTCTTTTATGATTGGTCCCAGTCTAAATAAGCCAAAAATGATCATAATTTGACATTTTTTTATAAAATACAAATTTTTTGAAAATTTTCGATGTCGAATCTAGAGTGCCAGGACTATACAAAAGAGTGAAATTTTGATCCAGGTAAGTCGATATGCATATATATAGGTCTTTTATGATTGGTCCCAGTCTAAATAAGCCAAAAATGATCATAATTTGACATTTTTTTGATAAAATACAAATTTTTTGAAAATTTTCGATGTCGAATCTAGAGTGCCAGGACTATACAAAAGAGTGAAATTTTGATCCAGGTAAGTCGATATGCATATATATAGGTCTTTTATGATTGGTCCCAGTCTAAATAAGCCAAAAATGATCATAATTGGACATTTTTTGATAAAATACAAATTTTTTGAAAATTTTCGATGTCGAATCTAGAGTGCCAGGACTATACAAAAGAGTGAAATTTTGATCCAGGTAAGTCGATATGCATATATATAGGTCTTTTATGATTGGTCCCAGTCTAAATAAGCCAAAAATGATCATAATTTGACATTTTTTGATAAAATACAAATTTTTTGAAAATTTTCGATGTCGAATCTAGAGTGCCAGGACTATACAAAAGAGTGAAATTTTGATCCAGGTAAGTCGATATGCATATATATAGGTCTTTTATGATTGGTCCCAGTCTAAATAAGCCAAAAATGATCATAATTGGACATTTTTTGATAAAATACAAATTTTTTGAAAATTTTCGATGTCGAATCTAGAGTGCCAGGACTATACAAAAGAGTGAAATTTTGATCCAGGTAAGTCGATATGCATATATATAGGTCTTTTATGATTGGTCCCAGTCTAAATAAGCCAAAAATGATCATAATTTGACATTTTTTGATAAAATACAAATTTTTTGAAAATTTTCGATGTCGAATCTAGAGTGTCAGGACTATACAAAAGAGTGAAATTTTGATCCAGGTAAGTCGATATGCATATATATAGGTCTTTTATGATTGGTCCCAGTCTAAATAAGCCAAAAATGATCATAATTTGACATTTTTTTGATAAAATACAAATTTTTTGAAAATTTTCGATGTCGAATCTAGAGTGCCAGGACTATACAAAAGAGTGAAATTTTGATCCAGGTAAGTCGATATGCATATATATAGGTCTTTTATGATTGGTCCCAGTCTAAATAAGCCAAAAATGATCATAATTGGACATTTTTTGATAAAATACAAATTTTTTGAAAATTTTCGATGTCGAATCTAGAGTGCCAGGACTATACAAAAGAGTGAAATTTTGATCCAGGTAAGTCGATATGCATATATATAGGTCTTTTATGATTGGTCCCAGTCTAAATAAGCCAAAAATGATCATAATTTGACATTTTTTGATAAAATACAAATTTTTTGAAAATTTTCGATGTCGAATCTAGAGTGCCAGGACTATACAAAAGAGTGAAATTTTGATCCAGGTAAGTCGATATGCATATATATAGGTCTTTTATGATTGGTCCCAGTCTAAATAAGCCAAAAATGATCATAATTGGACATTTTTTGATAAAATACAAATTTTTTGAAAATTTTCGATGTCGAATCTAGAGTGCCAGGACTATACAAAAGAGTGAAATTTTGATCCAGGTAAGTCGATATGCATATATATAGGTCTTTTATGATTGGTCCCAGTCTAAATAAGCCAAAAATGATCATAATTTGACATTTTTTGATAAAATACAAATTTTTTGAAAATTTTCGATGTCGAATCTAGAGTGTCAGGACTATACAAAAGAGTGAAATTTTGATCCAGGTAAGTCGATATGCATATATATAGGTCTTGTTGATTGGTCCCAGTCTAAATAAGCCAAAAATGATCATAATTTGACATTTTTTGATAAAATACAAATTTTTTGAAAATTTTCGATGTCGAATCTAGAGTGCCAGGACTATACAAAAGAGTGAAATTTTGATCCAGGTAAGTCGATATGCATATATATAGGTCTTTTATGATTGGTCCCAGTCTAAATAAGCCAAAAATGATCATAATTTGACATTTTTTGATAAAATACAAATTTTTTGAAAATTTTCGATGTCGAATCTAGAGTGCCAGGACTATACAAAAGAGTGAAATTTTGATCCAGGTAAGTCGATATGCATATATATAGGTCTTTTATGATTGGTCCCAGTCTAAATAAGCCAAAAATGATCATAATTTGACATTTTTTTATAAAATACAAATTTTTTGAAAATTTTCGAAGTCGAATCTAGAGTGCCAGGACTATACAAAAGAGTGAAATTTTGATCCAGGTAAGTCGATATGCATATATATAGGTCTTTTATGATTGGTCCCAGTCTAAATAATCCAAAAATGATCATAATTTGACATTTTTTGATAAAATACAAATTTTTTGAAAATTTTCGATGTCGAATCTAGAGTGCCAGGACTATACAAAAGAGTGAAATTTTGATCCAGGTAAGTCGATATGCATATATATAGGTCTTTTATGATTGGTCCCAGTCTAAATAAGCCAAAAATGATCATAATTTGACATTTTTTGATAAAATACAAATTTTTTGAAAATTTTCGATGTCGAATCTAGAGTGCCAGGACTATACAAAAGAGTGAAATTTTGATCCAGGTAAGTCGATATGCATATATATAGGTCTTTTATGATTGGTCCCAGTCTAAATAAGCCAAAAATGATCATAATTGGACATTTTTTGATAAAATACAAATTTTTTGAAAATTTTCGATGTCGAATCTAGAGTGCCAGGACTATACAAAAGAGTGAAATTTTGATCCAGGTAAGTCGATATGCATATATATAGGTCTTTTATGATTGGTCCCAGTCTAAATAAGCCAAAAATGATCATAATTTGACATTTTTTGATAAAATACAAATTTTTTGAAAATTTTCGAAGTCGAATCTAGAGTGCCAGGACTATACAAAAGAGTGAAATTTTGATCCAGGTAAGTCGATATGCATATATATAGGTCTTTTATGATTGGTCCCAGTCTAAATAAGCCAAAAATGATCATAATTTGACATTTTTTGATAAAATACAAATTTTTTGAAAATTTTCGATGTCGAATCTAGAGTGCCAGGACTATACAAAAGAGTGAAATTTTGATCCAGGTAAGTCGATATGCATATATATAGGTCTTTTATGATTGGTCCCAGTCTAAATAAGCCAAAAATGATCATAATTTGACATTTTTTGATAAAATACAAATTTTTTGAAAATTTTCGATGTCGAATCTAGAGTGCCAGGACTATACAAAAGAGTGAAATTTTGATCCAGGTAAGTCGATATGCATATATATAGGTCTTGTATGATTGGTCCCAGTCTAAATAAGCCAAAAATGATCATAATTTGACATTTTTTGATAAAATACAAATTTTTTGAAAATTTTCGATGTCGAATCTAGAGTGCCAGGACTATACAAAAGAGTGAAATTTTGATCCAGGTAAGTCGATATGCATATATATAGGTCTTTTATGATTGGTCCCAGTCTAAATAAGCCAAAAATGATCATAATTGGACATTTTTTGATAAAATACAAATTTTTTGAAAATTTTCGATGTCGAATCTAGAGTGCCAGGACTATACAAAAGAGTGAAATTTTGATCCAGGTAAGTCGATATGCATATATATAGGTCTTCTATGATTAGTCCCAGTCTAAATAAGCCAAAAATGATCATAATTTGACATTTTTTGATAAAATACAAATTTTTTGAAAATTTTCGATGTCGAATCTAGAGTGCCAGGACTATACAAAAGAGTGAAATTTTGATCCAGGTAAGTCGATATGCATATATATAGGTCTTTTATGATTGGTCCCAGTCTAAATAAGCCAAAAATGATCATAATTTGACATTTTTTGATAAAATACAAATTTTTTGAAAATTTTCGATGTCGAATCTAGAGTGTCAGGACTAAACAAAAGAGTGAAATTTTGATCCAGGTAAGTCGATATGCATATATATAGGTCTTTTATGATTGGTCCCAGTCTAAATAAGCCAAAAATGATCATAATTTGACATTTTTTGATAAAATACAAATTTTTTGAAAATTTTCGATGTCGAATCTAGAGTGTCAGGACTAAACAAAAGAGTGAAATTTTGATCCAGGTAAGTCGATATGCATATATATAGGTCTTGTTGATTGGTCCCAGTCTAAATAAGCCAAAAATGATCATAATTTGACATTTTTTGATAAAATAAAAATTTTTTGAAAATTTTCGATGTCGAATCTAGAGTGCCAGGACTATACAAAAGAGTGAAATTTTGATCCAGGTAAGTCGATATGCATATATATAGGTCTTTTATGATTGGTCCCAGTCTAAATAAGCCAAAAATGATCATAATTGGACATTTTTTGATAAAATACAAATTTTTTGAAAATTTTCGATGTCGAATCTAGAGTGCCAGGACTATACAAAAGAGTGAAATTTTGATCCAGGTAAGTCGATATGCATATATATAGGTCTTTTATGATTGGTCCCAGTCTAAATAAGCCAAAAATGATCATAATTTGACATTTTTTGATAAAATACAAATTTTTTGAAAATTTTCGATGTCGAATCTAGAGTGCCAGGACTATACAAAAGAGTGAAATTTTGATCCAGGTAAGTCGATATGCATATATATAGGTCTTTTATGATTGGTCCCAGTCTAAATAAGCCAAAAATGATCATAATTTGACATTTTTTGATAAAATACAAATTTTTTGAAAATTTTCGATGTCGAATCTAGAGTGCCAGGACTATACAAAAGAGTGAAATTTTGATCCAGGTAAGTCGATATGCATATATATAGGTCTTTTATGATTGGTCCCAGTCTAAATAAGCCAAAAATGATCATAATTTGACATTTTTTGATAAAATACAAATTTTTTGAAAATTTTCGATGTCGAATCTAGAGTGCCAGGACTATACAAAAGAGTGAAATTTTGATCCAGGTAAGTCGATATGCATATATATAGGTCTTTTATGATTGGTCCCAGTCTAAATAAGCCAAAAATGATCATAATTTGACATTTTTTGATAAAATACAAATTTTTTGAAAATTTTCGATGTCGAATCTAGAGTGCCAGGACTATACAAAAGAGTGAAATTTTGATCCAGGTAAGTCGATATGCATATATATAGGTCTTTTATGATTGGTCCCAGTCTAAATAAGCCAAAAATGATCATAATTTGACATTTTTTGATAAAATACAAATTTTTTGAAAATTTTCGATGTCGAATCTAGAGTGCCAGGACTATACAAAAGAGTGAAGTTTTGATCCAGGTAAGTCGATATGCATATATATAGGTCTTTTATGATTGGTCCCAGTCTAAATAAGCCAAAAATGATCATAATTTGACATTTTTTGATAAAATACAAATTTTTTGAAAATTTTCGATGTCGAATCTAGAGTGCCAGGACTATACAAAAGAGTGAAATTTTGATCCAGGTAAGTCGATATGCATATATATAGGTCTTTTATGATTGGTCCCAGTCTAAATAAGCCAAAAATGATCATAATTGGACATTTTTTGATAAAATACAAATTTTTTGAAAATTTTCGATGTCGAATCTAGAGTGCCAGGACTATACAAAAGAGTGAAATTTTGATCCAGGTAAGTCGATATGCATATATATAGGTCTTCTATGATTAGTCCCAGTCTAAATAAGCCAAAAATGATCATAATTTGACATTTTTTGATAAAATACAAATTTTTTGAAAATTTTCGATGTCGAATCTAGAGTGCCAGGACTATACAAAAGAGTGAAATTTTGATCCAGGTAAGTCGATATGCATATATATAGGTCTTTTATGATTGGTCCCAGTCTAAATAAGCCAAAAATGATCATAATTTGACATTTTTTGATAAAATACAAATTTTTTGAAAATTTTCGATGTCGAATCTAGAGTGTCAGGACTAAACAAAAGAGTGAAATTTTGATCCAGGTAAGTCGATATGCATATATATAGGTCTTGTTGATTGGTCCCAGTCTAAATAAGCCAAAAATGATCATAATTTGACATTTTTTGATAAAATAAAAATTTTTTGAAAATTTTCGATGTCGAATCTAGAGTGCCAGGACTATACAAAAGAGTGAAATTTTGATCCAGGTAAGTCGATATGCATATATATAGGTCTTTTATGATTGGTCCCAGTCTAAATAAGCCAAAAATGATCATAATTGGACATTTTTTGATAAAATACAAATTTTTTGAAAATTTTCGATGTCGAATCTAGAGTGCCAGGACTATACAAAAGAGTGAAATTTTGATCCAGGTAAGTCGATATGCATATATATAGGTCTTTTATGATTGGTCCCAGTCTAAATAAGCCAAAAATGATCATAATTTGACATTTTTTGATAAAATACAAATTTTTTGAAAATTTTCGATGTCGAATCTAGAGTGCCAGGACTATACAAAAGAGTGAAATTTTGATCCAGGTAAGTCGATATGCATATATATAGGTCTTTTATGATTGGTCCCAGTCTAAATAAGCCAAAAATGATCATAATTTGACATTTTTTGATAAAATACAAATTTTTTGAAAATTTTCGATGTCGAATCTAGAGTGCCAGGACTATACAAAAGAGTGAAATTTTGATCCAGGTAAGTCGATATGCATATATATAGGTCTTTTATGATTGGTCCCAGTCTAAATAAGCCAAAAATGATCATAATTTGACATTTTTTGATAAAATACAAATTTTTTGAAAATTTTCGATGTCGAATCTAGAGTGCCAGGACTATACAAAAGAGTGAAATTTTGATCCAGGTAAGTCGATATGCATATATATAGGTCTTTTATGATTGGTCCCAGTCTAAATAAGCCAAAAATGATCATAATTTGACATTTTTTGATAAAATACAAATTTTTTGAAAATTTTCGATGTCGAATCTAGAGTGCCAGGACTATACAAAAGAGTGAAATTTTGATCCAGGTAAGTCGATATGCATATATATAGGTCTTTTATGATTGGTCCCAGTCTAAATAAGCCAAAAATGATCATAATTTGACATTTTTTGATAAAATACAAATTTTTTGAAAATTTTCGATGTCGAATCTAGAGTGCCAGGACTATACAAAAGAGTGAAATTTTGATCCAGGTAAGTCGATATGCATATATATAGGTCTTTTATGATTGGTCCCAGTCTAAATAAGCCAAAAATGATCATAATTGGACATTTTTTGATAAAATACAAATTTTTTGAAAATTTTCGATGTCGAATCTAGAGTGCCAGGACTATACAAAAGAGTGAAATTTTGATCCAGGTAAGTCGATATGCATATATATAGGTCTTTTATGATTGGTCCCAGTCTAAATAAGCCAAAAATGATCATAATTTGACATTTTTTGATAAAATACAAATTTTTTGAAAATTTTCGATGTCGAATCTAGAGTGTCAGGACTATACAAAAGAGTGAAATTTTGATCCAGGTAAGTCGATATGCATATATATAGGTCTTGTTGATTGGTCCCAGTCTAAATAAGCCAAAAATGATCATAATTTGACATTTTTTGATAAAATACAAATTTTTTGAAAATTTTCGATGTCGAATCTAGAGTGCCAGGACTATACAAAAGAGTGAAATTTTGATCCAGGTAAGTCGATATGCATATATATAGGTCTTTTATGATTGGTCCCAGTCTAAATAAGCCAAAAATGATCATAATTTGACATTTTTTGATAAAATACAAATTTTTTGAAAATTTTCGATGTCGAATCTAGAGTGGCAGGACTATACAAAAGAGTGAAATTTTGATCCAGGTAAGTCGATATGCATATATATAGGTCTTTTATGATTGGTCCCAGTCTAAATAAGCCAAAAATGATCATAATTGGACATTTTTTGATAAAATACAAATTTTTTGAAAATTTTCGATGTCGAATCTAGAGTGCCAGGACTATACAAAAGAGTGAAATTTTGATCCAGGTAAGTCGATATGCATATATATAGGTCTTTTATGATTGGTCCCAGTCTAAATAAGCCAAAAATGATCATAATTTGACATTTTTTGATAAAATACAAATTTTTTGAAAATTTTCGAAGTCGAATCTAGAGTGCCAGGACTATACAAAAGAGTGAAATTTTGATCAAGGTAAGTCGATATGCATATATATAGGTCTTTTATGATTGGTCCCAGTCTAAATAAGCCAAAAATGATCATAATTTGACATTTTTTGATAAAATACAAATTTTTTGAAAATTTTCGATGTCGAATCTAGAGTGCCAGGACTATACAAAAGAGTGAAATTTTGATCCAGGTAAGTCGATATGCATATATATAGGTCTTTTATGATTGGTCCCAGTCTAAATAAGCCAAAAATGATCATAATTTGACATTTTTTGATAAAATACAAATTTTTTGAAAATTTTCGATGTCGAATCTAGAGTGCCAGGACTATACAAAAGAGTGAAATTTTGATCCAGGTAAGTCGATATGCATATATATAGGTCTTTTATGATTGGTCCCAGTCTAAATAAGCCAAAAATGATCATAATTTGACATTTTTTGATAAAATACAAATTTTTTGAAAATTTTCGAAGTCGAATCTAGAGTGCCAGGACTATACAAAAGAGTGAAATTTTGATCCAGGTAAGTCGATATGCATATATATAGGTCTTTTATGATTGGTCCCAGTCTAAATAAGCCAAAAATGATCATAATTTGACATTTTTTGATAAAATACAAATTTTTTGAAAATTTTCGATGTCGAATCTAGAGTGCCAGGACTATACAAAAGAGTGAAATTTTGATCCAGGTAAGTCGATATGCATATATATAGGTCTTGTATGATTGGTCCCAGTCTAAATAAGCCAAAAATGATCATAATTTGACATTTTTTGATAAAATACAAATTTTTTGAAAATTTTCGATGTCGAATCTAGAGTGCCAGGACTATACAAAAGAGTGAAATTTTGATCCAGGTAAGTCGATATGCATATATATAGGTCTTTTATGATTGGTCCCAGTCTAAATAAGCCAAAAATGATCATAATTTGACATTTTTTGATAAAATACAAATTTTTTGAAAATTTTCGATGTCGAATCTAGAGTGCCAGGACTATACAAAAGAGTGAAATTTTGATCCAGGTAAGTCGATATGCATATATATAGGTCTTTTATGATTGGTCCCAGTCTAAATAAGCCAAAAATGATCATAATTGGACATTTTTTGATAAAATACAAATTTTTTGAAAATTTTCGATGTCGAATCTAGAGTGCCAGGACTATACAAAAGAGTGAAATTTTGATCCAGGTAAGTCGATATGCATATATATAGGTCTTTTATGATTGGTCCCAGTCTAAATAAGCCAAAAATGATCATAATTGGACATTTTTTGATAAAATACAAATTTTTTGAAAATTTTCGATGTCGAATCTAGAGTGCCAGGACTATACAAAAGAGTGAAATTTTGATCCAGGTAAGTCGATATGCATATATATAGGTCTTCTATGATTAGTCCCAGTCTAAATAAGCCAAAAATGATCATAATTTGACATTTTTTGATAAAATACAAATTTTTTGAAAATTTTCGATGTCGAATCTAGAGTGCCAGGACTATACAAAAGAGTGAAATTTTGATCCAGGTAAGTCGATATGCATATATATAGGTCTTTTATGATTGGTCCCAGTCTAAATAAGCCAAAAATGATCATAATTTGACATTTTTTGATAAAATACAAATTTTTTGAAAATTTTCGATGTCGAATCTAGAGTGCCAGGACTATACAAAAGAGTGAAATTTTGATCCAGGTAAGTCGATATGCATATATATAGGTCTTTTATGATTGGTCCCAGTCTAAATAAGCCAAAAATGATCATAATTGGACATTTTTTGATAAAATAAAAATTTTTTGAAAATTTTCGATGTCGAATCTAGAGTGCCAGGACTATACAAAAGAGTGAAATTTTGATCCAGGTAAGTCGATATGCATATATATAGGTCTTTTATGATTGGTCCCAGTCTAAATAAGCCAAAAATGATCATAATTGGACATTTTTTGATAAAATACAAATTTTTTGAAAATTTTCGATGTCGAATCTAGAGTGCCAGGACTATACAAAAGAGTGAAATTTTGATCCAGGTAAGTCGATATGCATATATATAGGTCTTTTATGATTGGTCCCAGTCTAAATAAGCCAAAAATGATCATAATTTGACATTTTTTGATAAAATACAAATTTTTTGAAAATTTTCGATGTCGAATCTAGAGTGCCAGGACTATACAAAAGAGTGAAATTTTGATCCAGGTAAGTCGATATGCATATATATAGGTCTTTTATGATTGGTCCCAGTCTAAATAAGCCAAAAATGATCATAATTTGACATTTTTTGATAAAATACAAATTTTTTGAAAATTTTCGATGTCGAATCTAGAGTGCCAGGACTATACAAAAGAGTGAAATTTTGATCCAGGTAAGTCGATATGCATATATATAGGTCTTTTATGATTGGTCCCAGTCTAAATAAGCCAAAAATGATCATAATTTGACATTTTTTGATAAAATACAAATTTTTTGAAAATTTTCGATGTCGAATCTAGAGTGCCAGGACTATACAAAAGAGTGAAATTTTGATCCAGGTAAGTCGATATGCATATATATAGGTCTTTTATGATTGGTCCCAGTCTAAATAAGCCAAAAATGATCATAATTTGACATTTTTTGATAAAATACAAATTTTTTGAAAATTTTCGATGTCGAATCTAGAGTGCCAGGACTATACAAAAGAGTGAAATTTTGATCCAGGTAAGTCGATATGCATATATATAGGTCTTTTATGATTGGTCCCAGTCTAAATAAGCCAAAAATGATCATAATTTGACATTTTTTGATAAAATACAAATTTTTTGAAAATTTTCGATGTCGAATCTAGAGTGCCAGGACTATACAAAAGAGTGAAATTTTGATCCAGGTAAGTCGATATGCATATATATAGGTCTTTTATGATTGGTCCCAGTCTAAATAAGCCAAAAATGATCATAATTTGACATTTTTTGATAAAATACAAATTTTTTGAAAATTTTCGATGTCGAATCTAGAGTGCCAGGACTATACAAAAGAGTGAAATTTTGATCCAGGTAAGTCGATATGCATATATATAGGTCTTTTATGATTGGTCCCAGTCTAAATAAGCCAAAAATGATCATAATTTGACATTTTTTGATAAAATACAAATTTTTTGAAAATTTTCGATGTCGAATCTAGAGTGTCAGGACTATACAAAAGAGTGAAATTTTGATCCAGGTAAGTCGATATGCATATATATAGGTCTTGTTGATTGGTCCCAGTCTAAATAAGCCAAAAATGATCATAATTTGACATTTTTTGATAAAATACAAATTTTTTGAAAATTTTCGATGTCGAATCTAGAGTGCCAGGACTATACAAAAGAGTGAAATTTTGATCCAGGTAAGTCGATATGCATATATATAGGTCTTTTATGATTGGTCCCAGTCTAAATAAGCCAAAAATGATCATAATTTGACATTTTTTGATAAAATACAAATTTTTTGAAAATTTTCGATGTCGAATCTAGAGTGCCAGGACTATACAAAAGAGTGAAATTTTGATCCAGGTAAGTCGATATGCATATATATAGGTCTTTTATGATTGGTCCCAGTCTAAATAAGCCAAAAATGATCATAATTTGACATTTTTTGATAAAATACAAATTTTTTGAAAATTTTCGATGTCGAATCTAGAGTGCCAGGACTATACAAAAGAGTGAAATTTTGATCCAGGTAAGTCGATATGCATATATATAGGTCTTTTATGATTGGTCCCAGTCTAAATAAGCCAAAAATGATCATAATTTGACATTTTTTGATAAAATACAAATTTTTTGAAAATTTTCGATGTCGAATCTAGAGTGCCAGGACTATACAAAAGAGTGAAATTTTGATCCAGGTAAGTCGATATGCATATATATAGGTCTTTTATGATTGGTCCCAGTCTAAATAAGCCAAAAATGATCATAATTTGACATTTTTTGATAAAATACAAATTTTTTGAAAATTTTCGATGTCGAATCTAGAGTGCCAGGACTATACAAAAGAGTGAAATTTTGATCCAGGTAAGTCGATATGCATATATATAGGTCTTTTATGATTGGTCCCAGTCTAAATAAGCCAAAAATGATCATAATTTGACATTTTTTGATAAAATACAAATTTTTTGAAAATTTTCGATGTCGAATCTAGAGTGCCAGGACTATACAAAAGAGTGAAATTTTGATCCAGGTAAGTCGATATGCATATATATAGGTCTTTTATGATTGGTCCCAGTCTAAATAAGCCAAAAATGATCATAATTTGACATTTTTTGATAAAATACAAATTTTTTGAAAATTTTCGATGTCGAATCTAGAGTGCCAGGACTATACAAAAGAGTGAAATTTTGATCCAGGTAAGTCGATATGCATATATATAGGTCTTTTATGATTGGTCCCAGTCTAAATAAGCCAAAAATGATCATAATTTGACATTTTTTGATAAAATACAAATTTTTTGAAAATTTTCGATGTCGAATCTAGAGTGCCAGGACTATACAAAAGAGTGAAATTTTGATCCAGGTAAGTCGATATGCATATATATAGGTCTTTTATGATTGGTCCCAGTCTAAATAAGCCAAAAATGATCATAATTTGACATTTTTTGATAAAATACAAATTTTTTGAAAATTTTCGATGTCGAATCTAGAGTGCCAGGACTATACAAAAGAGTGAAATTTTGATCCAGGTAAGTCGATATGCATATATATAGGTCTTTTATGATTGGTCCCAGTCTAAATAAGCCAAAAATGATCATAATTGGACATTTTTTGATAAAATACAAATTTTTTGAAAATTTTCGATGTCGAATCTAGAGTGCCAGGACTATACAAAAGAGTGAAATTTTGATCCAGGTAAGTCGATATGCATATATATAGGTCTTTTATGATTGGTCCCAGTCTAAATAAGCCAAAAATGATCATAATTGGACATTTTTTGATAAAATACAAATTTTTTGAAAATTTTCGATGTCGAATCTAGAGTGCCAGGACTATACAAAAGAGTGAAATTTTGATCCAGGTAAGTCGATATGCATATATATAGGTCTTTTATGATTGGTCCCAGTCTAAATAAGCCAAAAATGATCATAATTTGACATTTTTTGATAAAATACAAATTTTTTGAAAATTTTCGATGTCGAATCTAGAGTGCCAGGACTATACAAAAGAGTGAAATTTTGATCCAGGTAAGTCGATATGCATATATATAGGTCTTTTATGATTGGTCCCAGTCTAAATAAGCCAAAAATGATCATAATTTGACATTTTTTGATAAAATACAAATTTTTTGAAAATTTTCGATGTCGAATCTAGAGTGCCAGGACTATACAAAAGAGTGAAATTTTGATCCAGGTAAGTCGATATGCATATATATAGGTCTTTTATGATTGGTCCCAGTCTAAATAAGCCAAAAATGATCATAATTTGACATTTTTTGATAAAATACAAATTTTTTGAAAATTTTCGATGTCGAATCTAGAGTGCCAGGACTATACAAAAGAGTGAAATTTTGATCCAGGTAAGTCGATATGCATATATATAGGTCTTTTATGATTGGTCCCAGTCTAAATAAGCCAAAAATGATCATAATTTGACATTTTTTGATAAAATACAAATTTTTTGAAAATTTTCGATGTCGAATCTAGAGTGCCAGGACAATACAAAAGAGTGAAATTTTGATCCAGGTAAGTCGATATGCATATATATAGGTCTTTTATGATTGGTCCCAGTCTAAATAAGCCAAAAATGATCATAATTTGACATTTTTTGATAAAATACAAATTTTTTGAAAATTTTCGATGTCGAATCTAGAGTGCCAGGACTATACAAAAGAGTGAAATTTTGATCCAGGTAAGTCGATATGCATATATATAGGTCTTTTATGATTGGTCCCAGTCTAAATAAGCCAAAAATGATCATAATTGGACATTTTTTGATAAAATACAAATTTTTTGAAAATTTTCGATGTCGAATCTAGAGTGCCAGGACTATACAAAAGAGTGAAATTTTGATCCAGGTAAGTCGATATGCATATATATAGGTCTTTTATGATTGGTCCCAGTCTAAATAAGCAAAAATGATCATAATTTGACATTTTTTGATAAAATACAAATTTTTTGAAAATTTTCGATGTCGAATCTAGAGTGTCAGGACTATACAAAAGAGTGAAATTTTGATCCAGGTAAGTCGATATGCATATATATAGGTCTTGTATGATTGGTCCCAGTCTAAATAAGCCAAAAATGATCATAATTTGACATTTTTTGATAAAATACAAATTTTTTGAAAATTTTCGATGTCGAATCTAGAGTGCCAGGACTATACAAAAGAGTGAAATTTTGATCCAGGTAAGTCGATATGCATATATATATAGGTCTTTTATGATTGGTCCCAGTCTAAATAAGCCAAAAATGATCATAATTTGACATTTTTTGATAAAATACAAATTTTTTGAAAATTTTCGATGTCGAATCTAGAGTGCCAGGACTATACAAAAGAGTGAAATTTTGATCCAGGTAAGTCGATATGCATATATATAGGTCTTTTATGATTGGTCCCAGTCTAAATAAGCCAAAAATGATCATAATTTGACATTTTTTTATAAAATACAAATTTTTTGAAAATTTTCGATGTCGAATCTAGAGTGCCAGGACTATACAAAAGAGTGAAATTTTGATCCAGGTAAGTCGATATGCATATATATAGGTCTTTTATGATTGGTCCCAGTCTAAATAAGCCAAAAATGATCATAATTTGACATTTTTTGATGAAATACAAATTTTTTGAAAATTTTCGATGTCGAATCTAGAGTGCCAGGACTATACAAAAGAGTGAAATTTTGATCCAGGTAAGTCGATATGCATATATATAGGTCTTTTATGATTGGTCCCAGTCTAAATAAGCCAAAAATTATCATAATTTGACATTTTTTGATAAAATACAAATTTTTTGAAAATTTTCGATGTCGAATCTAGAGTGCCAGGACTATACAAAAGAGTGAAATTTTGATCCAGGTAAGTCGATATGCATATATATAGGTCTTTTATGATTGGTCCCAGTCTAAATAAGCCAAAAATGATCATAATTGGACATTTTTTGATAAAATACAAATTTTTTGAAAATTTTCGATGTCGAATCTAGAGTGCCAGGACTATACAAAAGAGTGAAATTTTGATCCAGGTAAGTCGATATGCATATATATAGGTCTTTTATGATTGGTCCCAGTCTAAATAAGCCAAAAATGATCATAATTGGACATTTTTTGATAAAATACAAATTTTTTGAAAATTTTCGATGTCGAATCTAGAGTGCCAGGACTATACAAAAGAGTGAAATTTTGATCCAGGTAAGTCGATATGCATATATATAGGTCTTTTATGATTGGTCCCAGTCTAAATAAGCCAAAAATGATCATAATTTGACATTTTTTGATAAAATACAAATTTTTTGAAAATTTTCGATGTCGAATCTAGAGTGCCAGGACTATACAAAAGAGTGAAATTTTGATCCAGGTAAGTCGATATGCATATATATAGGTCTTTTATGATTGGTCCCAGTCTAAATAAGCCAAAAATGATCATAATTTGACATTTTTTGATAAAATACAAATTTTTTGAAAATTTTCGATGTCGAATCTAGAGTGCCAGGACTATACAAAAGAGTGAAATTTTGATCCAAATAAGTCGATATGCATATATATAGGTCTTTTATGATTGGTCCCAGTCTAAATAAGCCAAAAATGATCATAATTTGACATTTTTTGATAAAATACAAATTTTTTGAAAATTTTCGATGTCGAATCTAGAGTGCCAGGACTATACAAAAGAGTGAAATTTTGATCCAGGTAAGTCGATATGCATATATATAGGTCTTTTATGATTGGTCCCAGTCTAAATAAGCCAAAAATGATCATAATTGGACATTTTTTGATAAAATACAAATTTTTTGAAAATTTTCGATGTCGAATCTAGAGTGCCAGGACTATACAAAAGAGTGAAATTTTGATCCAGGTAAGTCGATATGCATATATATAGGTCTTTTATGATTGGTCCCAGTCTAAATAAGCCAAAAATGATCATAATTTGACATTTTTTGATAAAATACAAATTTTTTGAAAATTTTCGATGTCGAATCTAGAGTGCCAGGACTATACAAAAGAGTGAAATTTTGATCCAGGTAAGTCGATATGCATATATATAGGTCTTTTATGATTGGTCCCAGTCTAAATAAGCCAAAAATGATCATAATTGGACATTTTTTGATAAAATACAAATTTTTTGAAAATTTTCGATGTCGAATCTAGAGTGCCAGGACTATACAAAAGAGTGAAATTTTGATCCAGGTAAGTCGATATGCATATATATAGGTCTTTTATGATTGGTCCCAGTCTAAATAAGCCAAAAATGATCATAATTTGACATTTTTTGATAAAATACAAATTTTTTGAAAATTTTCGATGTCGAATCTAGAGTGTCAGGACTATACAAAAGAGTGAAATTTTGATCCAGGTAAGTCGATATGCATATATATAGGTCTTGTATGATTGGTCCCAGTCTAAATAAGCCAAAAATGATCATAATTTGACATTTTTTGATAAAATACAAATTTTTTGAAAATTTTCGATGTCGAATCTAGAGTGCCAGGACTATACAAAAGAGTGAAATTTTGATCCAGGTAAGTCGATATGCATATATATAGGTCTTTTATGATTGGTCCCAGTCTAAATAAGCCAAAAATGATCATAATTTGACATTTTTTGATAAAATACAAATTTTTTGAAAATTTTCGATGTCGAATCTAGAGTGCCAGGACTATACAAAAGAGTGAAATTTTGATCCAGGTAAGTCGATATGCATATATATAGGTCTTTTATGATTGGTCCCAGTCTAAATAAGCCAAAAATGATCATAATTTGACATTTTTTTATAAAATACAAATTTTTTGAAAATTTTCGATGTCGAATCTAGAGTGCCAGGACTATACAAAAGAGTGAAATTTTGATCCAGGTAAGTCGATATGCATATATATAGGTCTTTTATGATTGGTCCCAGTCTAAATAAGCCAAAAATGATCATAATTTGACATTTTTTGATAAAATACAAATTTTTTGAAAATTTTCGATGTCGAATCTAGAGTGCCAGGACTATACAAAAGAGTGAAATTTTGATCCAGGTAAGTCGATATGCATATATATAGGTCTTTTATGATTGGTCCCAGTCTAAATAAGCCAAAAATGATCATAATTTGACATTTTTTGATAAAATACAAATTTTTTGAAAATTTTCGATGTCGAATCTAGAGTGCCAGGACTATACAAAAGAGTGAAATTTTGATCCAGGTAAGTCGATATGCATATATATAGGTCTTTTATGATTGGTCCCAGTCTAAATAAGCCAAAAATGATCATAATTGGACATTTTTTGATAAAATACAAATTTTTTGAAAATTTTCGATGTCGAATCTAGAGTGCCAGGACTATACAAAAGAGTGAAATTTTGATCCAGGTAAGTCGATATGCATATATATAGGTCTTTTATGATTGGTCCCAGTCTAAATAAGCCAAAAATGATCATAATTGGACATTTTTTGATAAAATACAAATTTTTTGAAAATTTTCGATGTCGAATCTAGAGTGCCAGGACTATACAAAAGAGTGAAATTTTGATCCAGGTAAGTCGATATGCATATATATAGGTCTTTTATGATTGGTCCCAGTCTAAATAAGCCAAAAATGATCATAATTTGACATTTTTTGATAAAATACAAATTTCTTGAAAATTTTCGATGTCGAATCTAGAGTGCCAGGACTATACAAAAGAGTGAAATTTTGATCCAGGTAAGTCGATATGCATATATATAGGTCTTTTATGATTGGTCCCAGTCTAAATAAGCCAAAAATGATCATAATTTGACATTTTTTGATAAAATACAAATTTTTTGAAAATTTTCGATGTCGAATCTAGAGTGCCAGGACTATACAAAAGAGTGAAATTTTGATCCAGGTAAGTCGATATGCATATATATAGGTCTTTTATGATTGGTCCCAGTCTAAATAAGCCAAAAATGATCATAATTGGACATTTTTTGATAAAATACAAATTTTTTGAAAATTTTCGATGTCGAATCTAGAGTGCCAGGACTATACAAAAGAGTGAAATTTTGATCCAGGTAAGTCGATATGCATATATATAGGTCTTTTATGATTGGTCCCAGTCTAAATAAGCCAAAAATGATCATAATTTGACATTTTTTGATAAAATACAAATTTTTTGAAAATTTTCGATGTCGAATCTAGAGTGCCAGGACTATACAAAAGAGTGAAATTTTGATCCAGGTAAGTCGATATGCATATATATAGGTCTTTTATGATTGGTCCCAGTCTAAATAAGCCAAAAATGATCATAATTTGACATTTTTTGATAAAATACAAATTTTTTGAAAATTTTCGATGTCGAATCTAGAGTGCCAGGACTATACAAAAGAGTGAAATTTTGATCCAGGTAAGTCGATATGCATATATATAGGTCTTTTATGATTGGTCCCAGTCTTAATAAGCCAAAAATGATCATAATTGGACATTTTTTGATAAAATACAAATTTTTTGAAAATTTTCGATGTCGAATCTAGAGTGCCAGGACTATACAAAAGAGTGAAATTTTGATCCAGGTAAGTCGATATGCATATATATAGGTCTTTTATGATTGGTCCCAGTCTAAATAAGCCAAAAATGATCATAATTTGACATTTTTTGATAAAATACAAATTTTTTGAAAATTTTCGATGTCGAATCTAGAGTGCCAGGACTATACAAAAGAGTGAAATTTTGATCCAGGTAAGTCGATATGCATATATATAGGTCTTTTATGATTGGTCCCAGTCTAAATAAGCCAAAAATGATCATAATTTGACATTTTTTGATAAAATACAAATTTTTTGAAAATTTTCGATGTCGAATCTAGAGTGCCAGGACTATACAAAAGAGTGAAATTTTGATCCAGGTAAGTCGATATGCATATATATAGGTCTTTTATGATTGGTCCCAGTCTAAATAAGCCAAAAATGATCATAATTTGACATTTTTTGATAAAATACAAATTTTTTGAAAATTTTCGATGTCGAATCTAGAGTGCCAGGACTATACAAAAGAGTGAAATTTTGATCCAGGTAAGTCGATATGCATATATATAGGTCTTTTATGATTGGTCCCAGTCTAAATAAGCCAAAAATGATCATAATTGGACATTTTTTGATAAAATACAAATTTTTTGAAAATTTTCGATGTCGAATCTAGAGTGCCAGGACTATACAAAAGAGTGAAATTTTGATCCAGGTAAGTCGATATGCATATATATAGGTCTTTTATGATTGGTCCCAGTCTAAATAAGCCAAAAATGATCATAATTTGACATTTTTTGATAAAATACAAATTTTTTGAAAATTTTCGATGTCGAATCTAGAGTGTCAGGACTATACAAAAGAGTGAAATTTTGATCCAGGTAAGTCGATATGCATATATATAGGTCTTGTATGATTGGTCCCAGTCTAAATAAGCCAAAAATGATCATAATTTGACATTTTTTGATAAAATACAAATTTTTTGAAAATTTTCGATGTCGAATCTAGAGTGCCAGGACTATACAAAAGAGTGAAATTTTGATCCAGGTAAGTCGATATGCATATATATAGGTCTTTTATGATTGGTCCCAGTCTAAATAAGCCAAAAATGATCATAATTTGACATTTTTTGATAAAATACAAATTTTTTGAAAATTTTCGATGTCGAATCTAGAGTGCCAGGACTATACAAAAGAGTGAAATTTTGATCCAGGTAAGTCGATATGCATATATATAGGTCTTTTATGATTGGTCCCAGTCTAAATAAGCCAAAAATGATCATAATTTGACATTTTTTTATAAAATACAAATTTTTTGAAAATTTTCGATGTCGAATCTAGAGTGCCAGGACTATACAAAAGAGTGAAATTTTGATCCAGGTAAGTCGATGAGCATATATATAGGTCTTTTATGATTGGTCCCAGTCTATATAAGCCAAAAATGATCATAATTTGACATTTTTTGATAAAATACAAATTTTTTGAAAATTTTCGATGTCGAATCTAGAGTGCCAGGGTTATACAAAAGAGTGAAATTTTGATCCAGGTAAGTCGATATGCATATATATAGGTCTTTTATGATTGGTCCCAGTCTAAATAAGCCAAAAGTGATCATAATTTGAAATTTTTTGATAAAATACAAATTTTTTGAAAATTTTCGATGTCGAATCTAGAGTGCCAGGACTATACAAAAGAGTGAAATTTTGATCCAGGTAAGTCGATATGCATATATATAGGTCTTTTATGATTGGTCCCAGTCTAAATAAGCCAAAAATGATCATAATTGGACATTTTTTGATAAAATACAAATTTTTTGAAAATTTTCGATGTCGAATCTAGAGTGCCAGGACTATACAAAAGAGTGAAATTTTGATTCAGGTAAGTCGATATGCATATATATAGGTCTTTTATGATTGGTCCCAGTCTAAATAAGAAAAAAATGATCATAATTTGACATTTTTTGATAAAATACAAATTTTTTGAAAATTTTCGATGTCGAATCTAGAGTGCCAGGACTATACAAAAGAGTGAAATTTTGATCCAGGTAATTCGATATGCATATATATAGGTCTTTTATGATTGGTCCCAGTCTAAATAAGCCAAAAATGATCATAATTTGACATTTTTTGATAAAATACAAATTTTTTGAAAATTTTCGATGTCGAATCTAGAGTGCCAGGACTATACAAAAGAGTGAAATTTTTAATCCAGGTAAGTCGATATGCATATATATAGGTCTTTTATGATTGGTCCCAGTCTAAATAAGCCAAAAATGATGATAATTGGACATTTTTTGATAAAATACAAATTTTTTGAAAATTTTCGATGTCGAATCTAGAGTGCCAGGACTATTCAAAAGAGTAAAATTTTGATCCAGGTAAGTCGATATGCATATATATAGGTCTTTTATGATTGGTCCCAGTCTTAATAAGCCAAAAATGATCATAATTTGACATTTTTTGATAAAATACAAATTTTTTGAAAATTTTCGATGTCGAATCTAGAGTGCCAGGACTATACAAAAGAGTGAAATTTTGATCCAGGTAAGTCGATATGCATATATATAGGTCTTTTATGATTGGTCCCAGTCTAAATAAGCCAAAAATGATCATAATTTGACATTTTTTGATAAAATACAAATTTTTTGAAAATTTTCGATGTCGAATCTCGAGTGCCAGGACTATACAAAAGAGTGAAATTTTGATCCAGGTAAGTCGATATGCATATATATAGGTCTTTTATGATTGGTCCCAGTCTAAATAAGCCAAAAATGATCATAATTTGACATTTTTTGATAAAATACAAATTTTTTGAAAATTTTCGATGTCGAATCTAGAGTGCCAGGACTATACAAAAGAGTGAAATTTTGATCCAGGTAAGTCGATATGCATATATATAGGTCTTTTATGATTGGTCCCAGTCTAAATAAGCCAAAAATGATCATAATTTGACATTTTTTTATAAAATACAAATTTTTTGAAAATTTTCGATGTCGAATCTAGAGTGCCAGGACTATACAAAAGAGTGAAATTTTGATCTAGGTAAGTCGATATGCATATATATAGGTCTTTTATGATTGGTCCCAGTCTAAATAAGCCAAAAATGATCATAATTGGACATTTTTTGATAAAATACAAATTTTTTGAAAATTTTCGATGTCGAATCTAGAGTGCCAGGACTATTCAAAAGAGTAAAATTTTGATCCAGGTAAGTCGATATGCATATATATAGGTCTTTTATGATTGGTCCCAGTCTAAATAAGGCAAAAATGATCATAATTTGACATTTTTTGATAAAATACAAATTTTTTGAAAATTTTCGATGTCGAATCTAGAGTGCCAGGACTATACAAAAGAGTGAAATTTTGATCCAGGTAAGTCGATATGCATATATATAGGTCTTTTATGATTGGTCCCAGTCTAAATAAGATAAAAATGATCATAATTGGACATTTTTTGATAAAATACAAATTTTTTGAAAATTTTCGATGTCGAATCTAGAGTGCCAGGACTATACAAAAGAGTGAAATTTTGATCCAGGTAAGTCGATATGCATATATATAGGTCTTTTATGATTGGTCCCAGTCTAAATAAGCCAAAAATGATCATAATTTGACATTTTTTGATAAAATACAAATTTTTTGAAAATTTTCGATGTCGAATCTAGAGTGCCAGGACTATACAAAAGAGTGAAATTTTGATCCAGGTAAGTCGATATGCATATATATAGGTCTTTTATGATTGGTCCCAGTCTAAATAAGCCAAAAATGATCATAATTTGACATTTTTTGATAAAATACAAATTTTTTGAAAATTTTCGATGTCGAATCTAGAGTGCCAGGACTATACAAAAGAGTGAAATTTTGATCCAGGTAAGTCGATATGCATATATATAGGTCTTTTATGATTGGTCCCAGTCTAAATAAGCCAAAAATGATCATAATTTGACATTTTTTGATAAAATACAAATTTTTTGAAAATTTTCGATGTCGAATCTAGAGTGCCAGGACTATACAAAAGAGTGAAATTTTGATCCAGGTAAGTCGATATGCATATATATAGGTCTTTTATGATTGGTCCCAGTCTAAATAAGCCAAAAATGATCATAATTGGACATTTTTTGATAAAATACAAATTTTTTGAAAATTTTCGATGTCGAATCTAGAGTGCCAGGACTATACAAAAGAGTGAAATTTTGATCCAGGTAAGTCGATATGCATATATATAGGTCTTTTATGATTGGTCCCAGTCTAAATAAGCCAAAAATGATCATAATTTGACATTTTTTGATAAAATACAAATTTTTTGAAAATTTTCGATGTCGAATCTAGAGTGCCAGGACTATACAAAAGAGTGAAATTTTGATCCAGGTAAGTCGATATGCATATATATAGGTCTTTTATGATTGGTCCCAGTCTAAATAAGCCAAAAATGATCATAATTTGACATTTTTTGATAAAATACAAATTTTTTGAAAATTTTCGATGTCGAATCTAGAGTGCCAGGACTATACAAAAGAGTGAAATTTTGATCCAGGTAAGTCGATATGCATATATATAGGTCTTTTATGATTGGTCCCAGTCTAAATAAGCCAAAAATGTACATAATTTGACATTTTTTGATAAAATACAAATTTTTTGAAAATTTTCGATGTCGAATCTAGAGTGCCAGGACTATACAAAAGAGTGAAATTTTGATCCAGGTAAGTCGATATGCATATATATAGGTCTTTTATGATTGGTCCCAGTCTAAATAAGCCAAAAATGATCATAATTGGACATTTTTTGATAAAATACAAATTTTTTGAAAATTTTCGATGTCGAATCTAGAGTGCCAGGACTATACAAAAGAGTGAAATTTTGATCCAGGTAAGTCGATATGCATATATATAGGTCTTTTAT
Organism: Chrysoperla carnea; assembly: GCF_905475395.1. Lineage (NCBI taxonomy): Eukaryota > Metazoa > Arthropoda > Insecta > Neuroptera > Chrysopidae > Chrysoperla > Chrysoperla carnea. The sequence continues at coordinate 270,575 of NW_025408245.1, forward strand.
GATTGGTCCCAGTCTAAATAAGCCAAAAATGATCATAATTTGACATTTTTTGATAAAATAAAAATTTTTTGAAAATTTTCGATGTCGAATCTAGAGTGCCAGGACTATACAAAAGAGTGAAATTTTGATCCAGGTAAGTCGATATGCATATATATAGGTCTTTTATGATTGGTCCCAGTCTTAATAAGCCAAAAATGATCATAATTGGACATTTTTTGATAAAATACAAATTTTTTGAAAATTTTCGATGTCGAATCTAGAGTGCCAGGACTATACAAAAGAGTGAAATTTTGATCCAGGTAAGTCGATATGCATATATATAGGTCTTTTATGATTGGTCCCAGTCTAAATAAGCCAAAAATGATCATAATTTGACATTTTTTGATAAAATACAAATTTTTTGAAAATTTTCGAAGTCGAATCTAGAGTGCCAGGACTATACAATAGAGTGAAATTTTGATCCAGGTTAGTCGATATGCATATATATAGGTCTTTTATGATTGGTCCCAGTCTAAATAAGCCAAAAATGATCATAATTTGACATTTTTTGATAAAATACAAATTTTTTGAAAATTTTCGATGTCGAATCTAGAGTGCCAGGACTATACAAAAGAGTGAAATTTTGATCCAGGTAAGTCGATATGCATATATATAGGTCTTTTATGATTGGTCCCAGTCTAAATAAGCCAAAAATGATCATAATTTGACATTTTTTGATAAAATACAAATTTTTTGAAAATTTTCGATGTCGAATCTAGAGTGCCAGGACTATACAAAAGAGTGAAATTTTTATCCAGGTAAGTCGATATGCATATATATAGGTCTTTTATGATTGGTCCCAGTCTAAATAAGCCAAAAATGATCATAATTTGACATTTTTTGATAAAATACAAATTTTTTGAAAATTTTCGATGTCGAATCTAGAGTGCCAGGACTATACAAAAGAGTGAAATTTTGATCCAGGTAAGTCGATATGCATATATATAGGTCTTTTATGATTGGTCCCAGTCTAAATAAGCCAAAAATGATCATAATTGGACATTTTTTGATAAAATACAAATTTTTTGAAAATTTTCGATGTCGAATCTAGAGTGCCAGGACTATACAAAAGAGTGAAATTTTGATCCAGGTAAGTCGATATGCATATATATAGGTCTTTTATGATTGGTCCCAGTCTAAATAAGCCAAAAATGATCATAATTTGACATTTTTTGATAAAATACAAATTTTTTGAAAATTTTCGATGTCGAATCTAGAGTGCCAGGACTATACAAAAGAGTGAAATTTTGATCCAGGTAAGTCGATATGCATATATATAGGTCTTTTATGATTGGTCCCAGTCTAAATAAGCCAAAAATGATCATAATTTGACATTTTTTGATAAAATACAAATTTTTTGAAAATTTTCGATGTCGAATCTAGAGTGCCAGGACTATACAAAAGAGTGAAATTTTGATCCAGGTAAGTCGATATGCATATATATAGGTCTTTTATGATTGGTCCCAGTCTAAATAAGCCAAAAATGTACATAATTTGACATTTTTTGATAAAATACAAATTTTTTGAAAATTTTCGATGTCGAATCTAGAGTGCCAGGACTATACAAAAGAGTGAAATTTTGATCCAGGTAAGTCGATATGCATATATATAGGTCTTTTATGATTGGCCCCAGTCTAAATAAGCCAAAAATGATCATAATTGGACATTTTTTGATAAAATACAAATTTTTTGAAAATTTTCGATGTCGAATCTAGAGTGCCAGGACTATACAAAAGAGTGAAATTTTGATCCAGGTAAGTCGATATGCATATATATAGGTCTTTTATGATTGGTCCCAGTCTAAATAAGCCAAAAATGATCATAATTTGACATTTTTTGATAAAATACAAATTTTTTGAAAATTTTCGATGTCGAATCTAGAGTGCCAGGACTATACAAAAGAGTGAAATTTTGATCCAGGTAAGTCGATATGCATATATATAGGTCTTTTATGATTGGTCCCAGTCTAAATAAGCCAAAAATGATCATAATTTGACATTTTTTGATAAAATACAAATTTTTTGAAAATTTTCGATGTCGAATCTAGAGTGCCAGGACTATACAAAAGAGTGAAATTTTGATCCAGGTAAGTCGATATGCATATATATAGGTCTTTTATGATTGGTCCCAGTCTAAATAAGCCAAAAATGTACATAATTTGACATTTTTTGATAAAATACAAATTTTTTGAAAATTTTCGATGTCGAATCTAGAGTGCCAGGACTATACAAAAGAGTGAAATTTTGATCCAGGTAAGTCGATATGCATATATATAGGTCTTTTATGATTGGTCCCAGTCTAAATAAGCCAAAAATGATCATAATTGGACATTTTTTGATAAAATACAAATTTTTTGAAAATTTTCGATGTCGAATCTAGAGTGCCAGGACTATACAAAAGAGTGAAATTTTGATCCAGGTAAGTCGATATGCATATATATAGGTCTTTTATGATTGGTCCCAGTCTAAATAAGCCAAAAATGATCATAATTTGACATTTTTTGATAAAATACAAATTTTTTGAAAATTTTCGATGTCGAATCTAGAGTGCCAGGACTATACAAAAGAGTGAAATTTTGATCCAGATAAGTCGATATGCATATATATAGGTCTTTTATGATTGGTCCCAGTCTAAATAAGCCAAAAATGATCATAATTTGACATTTTTTGATAAAATACAAATTTTTTGAAAATTTTCGATGTCGAATCTAGAGTGCCAGGACTATACAAAAGAGTGAAATTTTGATCCAGGTAAGTCGATATGCATATATATAGGTCTTTTATGATTGGTCCCAGTCTTAATAAGCCAAAAATGATCATAATTGGACATTTTTTGATAAAATACAAATTTTTTGAAAATTTTCGATGTCGAATCTAGAGTGCCAGGACTATACAAAAGAGTGAAATTTTGATCCAGGTAAGTCGATATGCATATATATAGGTCTTTTATGATTGGTCCCAGTCTAAATAAGCCAAAAATGATCATAATTTGACATTTTTTGATAAAATACAAATTTTTTGAAAATTTTCGAAGTCGAATCTAGAGTGCCAGGACTATACAATAGAGTGAAATTTTGATCCAGGTTAGTCGATATGCATATATATAGGTCTTTTATGATTGGTCCCAGTCTAAATAAGCCAAAAATGATCATAATTTGACATTTTTTGATAAAATACAAATTTTTTGAAAATTTTCGATGTCGAATCTAGAGTGCCAGGACTATACAAAAGAGTGAAATTTTGATCCAGGTAAGTCGATATGCATATATATAGGTCTTTTATGATTGGTCCCAGTCTAAATAAGCCAAAAATGATCATAATTTGACATTTTTTGATAAAATACAAATTTTTTGAAAATTTTCGATGTCGAATCTAGAGTGCCAGGACTATACAAAAGAGTGAAATTTTGATCCAGGTAAGTCGATATGCATATATATAGGTCTTTTATGATTGGTCCCAGTCTAAATAAGCCAAAAATGATCATAATTTGACATTTTTTGATAAAATACAAATTTTTTGAAAATTTTCGATGTCGAATCTAGAGTGCCAGGACTATACAAAAGAGTGAAATTTTGATCCAGGTAAGTCGATATGCATATATATAGGTCTTTTATGATTGGTCCCAGTCTAAATAAGCCAAAAATGATCATAATTTGACATTTTTTGATAAAATACAAATTTTTTGAAAATTTTCGATGTCGAATCTAGAGTGCCAGGACTATACAAATAGTGAAATTTTGATCCAGGTAAGTCGATATGCATATATATCTTTCTTTAATGATTGCTACCAGTCTAAATAAGCCAAAATTGATCATAATTTGACATTTTTGATAAAATACAAATTTTTTGAAAATTTTCGAAGTCGAATCTAGAGTGCCAGGACTATACAAAAGAGTGAAATTTTGATCCAGGTAAGTCGATATGCATATATATAGGTCTTTTATGATTGGTCCCAGTCTAAATAAGCCAAAAATGATCATAATTTGACATTTTTGATAAAATACAAATTTTTTGAAAATTTTCGATGTCGAATCTAGAGTGCCAGGACTATACAAAAGAGTGAAATTTTGATCCAGGTAAGTCGATATGCATATATATAGGTCTTTTATGATTGGTCCCAGTCTAAATGAGCCAAAAATGACAAAATTTGACATTTTTTGATAAAATACAAATTTTTTGAAAATTTTCGATGTCGAATCTAGAGTGCCAGGACTATACAAAAGAGTGAAATTTTGATCCAGGTTAGTCGATATGCATATATATAGGTCTTTTATGATTGGTCCCAGTCTAAATAAGCCAAAAATGATCATAATTTGACATTTTTTGATAAAATACAAATTTTTTGAAAATTTTCGATGTCGAATCTAGAGTGCCAGGACTATACAAAAGAGTGAAATTTTGATCCAGGTAAGTCGATATGCATATATATAGGTCTTTTATGATTGGTCCCAGTCTAAATAAGCCAAAAATGATCATAATTTGACATTTTTTGATAAAATACAAATTTTTTGAAAATTTTCGATGTCGAATCTAGAGTGCCAGGACTATACAAAAGAGTGAAATTTTGATCCAGGTAAGTCGATATGCATATATATAGGTCTTTTATGATTGGTCCCAGTCTAAATAAGCCAAAAATGATCATAATTGGACATTTTTTGATAAAATACAAATTTTTTGAAAATTTTCGATGTCGAATCTAGAGTGCCAGGACTATACAAAAGAGTGAAATTTTGATCCAGGTAAGTCGATATGCATATATATAGGTCTTTTATGATTGGTCCCAGTCTAAATAAGCCAAAAATGATCATAATTTGACATTTTTTGATAAAATACAAATTTTTTGAAAATTTTCGATGTCGAATCTAGAGTGCCAGGACTATACAAAAGAGTGAAATTTTGATCCAGGTAAGTCGATATGCATATATATAGGTCTTTTATGATTGGTCCCAGTCTAAATAAGCCAAAAATGATCATAATTTGACATTTTTTGATAAAATACAAATTTTTTGAAAATTTTCGATGTCGAATCTAGAGTGCCAGGACTATACAAAAGAGTGAAATTTTGATCCAGGTATGTCGATATGCATATATATAGGTCATTTATGATTGGTCCCAGTCTAAATAAGCCAAAAATGATCACAATTGGACATTTTTTGATAAAATACAAATTTTTTGAAAATTTTCGATGTCGAATCTAGAGTGCCAGGACTATACAAAAGAGTGAAATTTTGATCCAGGTAAGTCGATATGCATATATATAGGTCTTTTATGATTGGTCCCAGTCTAAATAAGCCAAAAATGATCATAATTGGACATTTTTTGATAAAATACAAATTTTTTGAAAATTTTCGATGTCGAATCTAGAGTGCCAGGACTATACAAAAGAGTGAAATTTTGATCCAGGTAAGTCGATATGCATATATATAGGTCTTTTATGATTGGTCCCAGTCTAAATAAGCCAAAAATGATCATAATTTGACATTTTTTGATAAAATACAAATTTTTTGAAAATTTTCGATGTCGAATCTAGAGTGCCAGGACTATACAAAAGAGTGAAATTTTGATCCAGGTAAGTCGATATGCATATATATAGGTCTTGTATGATTGATCCCAGTCTAAATAAGCCAAAAATGATCATAATTTGACATTTTTTGATAAAATACAAATTTTTTGAAAATTTTCGATGTCGAATCTAGAGTGCCAGGACTATACAAAAGAGTGAAATTTTGATCCAGGTAAGTCGATATGCATATATATAGGTCTTTTATGATTGGTCCCAGTCTAAATAAGCCAAAAATGATCATAATTTGACATTTTTTGATAAAATACAAATTTTTTGAAAATTTTCGATGTCGAATATAGAGTGCCAGGACTATACAAAAGAGTGAAATTTTGATCCAGGTAAGACGATATGCATATATATAGGTCTTTTATGATTGGTACCAGTCTAAATAAGCCAAAAATGATCATAATTTGACATTTTTGATAAAATACAAATTTTTTGAAAATTTTCGAAGTCGAATCTAGAGTGCCAGGACTATACAAAAGAGTGAAATTTTGATCCAGGTAAGTCGATATGCATATATATAGGTCTTTTATGATTGGTCCCAGTCTAAATAAGCCAAAAATGATCATAATTTGACATTTTTTGATAAAATACAAATTTTTTGAAAATTTTCGATGTCGAATCTAGAGTGCCAGGACTATACAAAAGAGTGAAATTTTGATCCAGGTAAGTCGATATGCATATATATAGGTCTTTTATGATTGGTCCCAGTCTAAATAAGCCAAAAATGACAAAATTTGACATTTTTTGATAAAATACAAATTTTTTGAAAATTTTCGATGTCGAATCTAGAGTGCCAGGACTATACAAAAGAGTGAAATTTTAATCCAGGTTAGTCGATATGCATATATATAGGTCTTTTATGATTGGTCCCAGTCTAAATAAGCCAAAAATGATCATAATTTGACATTTTTTGATAAAATACAAATTTTTTGAAAATTTTCGATGTCGAATCTAGAGTGCCAGGACTATACAAAAGAGTGAAATTTTGATCCAGGTAAGTCGATATGCATATATATAGGTCTTTTATGATTGGTCCCAGTCTAAATAAGCCAAAAATGACAAAATTTTACATTTTTTGATAAAATACAAATTTTTTGAAAATTTTCGATGTCGAATCTAGAGTGCCAGGACTATACAAAAGAGTGAAATTTTGATCCAGGTTAGTCGATATGCATATATATAGGTCTTTTATGATTGGTCCCAGTCTAAATAAGCCAAAAATGATCATAATTTGACATTTTTTGATAAAATACAAATTTTTTGAAAATTTTCGATGTCGAATCTAGAGTGCCAGGACTATACAAAAGAGTGAAATTTTGATCCAGGTAAGTCGATATGCATATATATAGGTCTTTTATGATTGGTCCCAGTCTAAATAAGCCAAAAATGATCATAATTTGACATTTTTTGATAAAATACAAATTTTTTGAAAATTTTCGATGTCGAATCTAGAGTGCCAGGACTATACAAAAGAGTGAAATTTTGATCCAGGTAAGTCGATATGCATATATATAGGTCTTTTATGATTGGTCCCAGTCTAAATAAGCCAAAAATGATCATAATTGGACATTTTTTGATAAAATACAAATTTTTTGAAAATTTTCGATGTCGAATCTAGAGTGCCAGGACTATACAAAAGAGTGAAATTTTGATCCAGGTAAGTCGATATGCATATATATAGGTCTTTTATGATTGGTCCCAGTCTAAATAAGCCAAAAATGATCATAATTTGACATTTTTTGATAAAATACAAATTTTTTGAAAATTTTCGATGTCGAATCTAGAGTGCCAGGACTATACAAAAGAGTGAAATTTTGATCCAGGTAAGTCGATATGCATATATATAGGTCTTTTATGATTGGTCCCAGTCTAAATAAGCCAAAAATGATCATAATTTGACATTTTTTGAAAAAATAAAAATTTTTTGAAAATTTTCGATGTCGAATCTAGAGTGCCAGGACTATACAAAAGAGTGAAATTTTGATCCAGGTAAGTCGATATGCATATATATAGGTCTTTTATGATTGGTCCCAGTCTAAATAAGCCAAAAATGATCATAATTTGACATTTTTTGATAAAATACAAATTTTTTGAAAATTTTCGATGTCGAATCTAGAGTGCCAGGACTATACAAAAGAGTGAAATTTTGATCCAGGTAAGTCGATATGCATATATATAGGTCTTTTATGATTGGTCCCAGTCTAAATAAGCCAAAAATGATCATAATTGGACATTTTTTGATAAAATACAAATTTTTTGAAAATTTTCGATGTCGAATCTAGAGTGCCAGGACTATACAAAAGAGTGAAATTTTGATCCAGGTAAGTCGATATGCATATATATAGGTCTTTTATGATTGGTCCCAGTCTAAATAAGCCAAAAATGATCATAATTTGACATTTTTTGATAAAATACAAATTTTTTGAAAATTTTCGATGTCGAATCTAGAGTGCCAGGACTATACAAAAGAGTGAAATTTTGATCCAGGTAAGTCGATATGCATATATATAGGTCTTTTATGATTGGTCCCAGTCTAAATAAGCCAAAAATGATCATAATTTGACATTTTTTGATAAAATACAAATTTTTTGAAAATTTTCGATGTCGAATCTAGAGTGCCAGGACTATACAAAAGAGTGAAATTTTGATCCAGGTAAGTCGATATGCATATATATAGGTCTTTTATGATTGGTCCCAGTCTTAATAAGCCAAAAATGATCATAATTGGACATTTTTTGATAAAATACAAATTTTTTGAAAATTTTCGATGTCGAATCTAGAGTGCCAGGACTATACAAAAGAGTGAAATTTTGATCCAGGTAAGTCGATATGCATATATATAGGTCTTTTATGATTGGTCCCAGTCTAAATAAGCCAAAAATGATCATAATTTGACATTTTTTGATAAAATACAAATTTTTTGAAAATTTTCGAAGTCGAATCTAGAGTGCCAGGACTATACAATAGAGTGAAATTTTGATCCAGGTAAGTCGATATGCATATATATAGGTCTTTTATGATTGGTTCCAGTCTAAATAAGCCAAAAATGATCATAATTTGACATTTTTTGATAAAATACAAATTTTTTGAAAATTTTCGATGTCGAATCTAGAGTGCCAGGACTATACAAAAGAGTGAAATTTTGATCCAGGTAAGTCGATATGCATATATATAGGTCTTTTATGATTGGTCCCAGTCTAAATAAGCCAAAAATGATCATAATTTGACATTTTTTGATAAAATACAAATTTTTTGAAAATTTTCGATGTCGAATCTAGAGTGCCAGGACTATACAAAAGAGTGAAATTTTGATCCAGGTAAGTCGATATCCATATATATAGGCCTTTTATGATTGGTCCCAATCTAAATAAGCCAAAAATGATCATAATTTGACATTTTTTGATAAAATACAAATTTTTTGAAAATTTTCGATGTCGAATCTAGAGTGCCAGGACTATACAAAAGAGTGAAATTTTGATCCAGGTAAGTCGATATGCATATATATAGGTCTTTTATGATTGGTCCCAGTCTAAATAAGCCAAAAATGATCATAATTGGACATTTTTTGATAAAATACAAATTTTTTGAAAATTTTCGATGTCGAATCTAGAGTGCCAGGACTATACAAAAGAGTGAAATTTTGATCCAGGTAAGTCGATATGCATATATATAGGTCTTTTATGATTGGTCCCAGTCTAAATAAGCCAAAAATGATCATAATTTGACATTTTTTGATAAAATACAAATTTTTTGAAAATTTTCGATGTCGAATCTAGAGTGCCAGGACTATACAAAAGAGTGAAATTTTGATCCAGGTAAGTCGATATGCATATATATAGGTCTTTTATGATTGGTCCCAGTCTAAATAAGCCAAAAATGATCATAATTTGACATTTTTTGATAAAATACAAATTTTTTGAAAATTTTCGATGTCGAATCTAGAGTGCCAGGACTATACAAAAGAGTGAAATTTTGATCCAGGTAAGTCGATATGCATATATATAGGTCTTTTATGATTGGTCCCAGTCTTAATAAGCCAAAAATGATCATAATTGGACATTTTTTGATAAAATACAAATTTTTTGAAAATTTTCGATGTCGAATCTAGAGTGCCAGGACTATACAAAAGAGTGAAATTTTGATCCAGGTAAGTCGATATGCATATATATAGGTCTTTTATGATTGGTCCCAGTCTAAATAAGCCAAAAATGATCATAATTTGACATTTTTTGATAAAATACAAATTTTTTGAAAATTTTCGAAGTCGAATCTAGAGTGCCAGGACTATACAATAGAGTGAAATTTTGATCCAGGTAAGTCGATATGCATATATATAGGTCTTTTATGATTGGTCCCAGTCTAAATAAGCCAAAAATGATCATAATTTGACATTTTTTGATAAAATAAAAATTTTTTGAAAATTTTCGATGTCGAATCTAGAGTGCCAGGACTATACAAAAGAGTGAAATTTTGATCCAGGTAAGTCGATATGCATATATATAGGTCTTTTATGATTGGTCCCAGTCTAAATAAGCCAAAAATGATCATAATTTGACATTTTTTGATAAAATACAAATTTTTTGAAAATTTTCGAAGTCGAATCTAGAGTGCCAGGACTATACAAAAGAGTGAAATTTTGATCCAGGTAAGTCGATATGCATATATATAGGTCTTTTATGATTGGTCCCAGTCTAAATAAGCCAAAAATGATCATAATTTGACATTTTTTGATAAAATACAAATTTTTTGAAAATTTTCGATGTCGAATCTAGAGTGCCAGGACTATACAAAAGAGTGAAATTTTGATCCAGGTAAGTCGATATGCATATATATAGGTCTTTTATGATTGGTCCCAGTCTAAATAAGCCAAAAATGATCATAATTTGACATTTTTTGATAAAATACAAATTTTTTGAAAATTTTCGATGTCGAATCTAGAGTGCCAGGACTATACAAAAGAGTGAAATTTTGATCCAGGTAAGTCGATATGCATATATATAGGTCTTTTATGATTGGTCCCAGTCTAAATAAGCCAAAAATGATCATAATTTGACATTTTTTGATAAAATACAAATTTTTTGAAAATTTTCGATGTCGAATCTAGAGTGCCAGGACTATACAAAAGAGTGAAATTTTGATCCAGGTAAGTCGATATGCATATATATAGGTCTTTTATGATTGGTCCCAGTCTAAATAAGCCAAAAATGATCATAATTTGACATTTTTTGATAAAATACAAATTTTTTGAAAATTTTCGATGTCGAATCTAGAGTGCCAGGACTATACAAATAGTGAAATTTTGATCCAGGTAAGTCGATATGCATATATATCTTTCTTTAATGATTGCTACCAGTCTAAATAAGCCAAAATTGATCATAATTTGACATTTTTGATAAAATACAAATTTTTTGAAAATTTTCGAAGTCGAATCTAGAGTGCCAGGACTATACAAAAGAGTGAAATTTTGATCCAGGTAAGTCGATATGCATATATATAGGTCTTTTATGATTGGTCCCAGTCTAAATAAGCCAAAAATGATCATAATTTGACATTTTTGATAAAATACAAATTTTTTGAAAATTTTCGATGTCGAATCTAGAGTGCCAGGACTATACAAAAGAGTGAAATTTTGATCCAGGTAAGTCGATATGCATATATATAGGTCTTTTATGATTGGTCCCAGTCTAAATGAGCCAAAAATGACAAAATTTGACATTTTTTGATAAAATACAAATTTTTTGAAAATTTTCGATGTCGAATCTAGAGTGCCAGGACTATACAAAAGAGTGAAATTTTGATCCAGGTTAGTCGATATGCATATATATAGGTCTTTTATGATTGGTCCCAGTCTAAATAAGCCAAAAATGATCATAATTTGACATTTTTTGATAAAATACAAATTTTTTGAAAATTTTCGATGTCGAATCTAGAGTGCCAGGACTATACAAAAGAGTGAAATTTTGATCCAGGTAAGTCGATATGCATATATATAGGTCTTTTATGATTGGTCCCAGTCTAAATAAGCCAAAAATGATCATAATTTGACATTTTTTGATAAAATACAAATTTTTTGAAAATTTTCGATGTCGAATCTAGAGTGCCAGGACTATACAAAAGAGTGAAATTTTGATCCAGGTAAGTCGATATGCATATATATAGGTCTTTTATGATTGGTCCCAGTCTAAATAAGCCAAAAATGATCATAATTGGACATTTTTTGATAAAATACAAATTTTTTGAAAATTTTCGATGTCGAATCTAGAGTGCCAGGACTATACAAAAGAGTGAAATTTTGATCCAGGTAAGTCGATATGCATATATATAGGTCTTTTATGATTGGTCCCAGTCTAAATAAGCCAAAAATGATCATAATTTGACATTTTTTGATAAAATACAAATTTTTTGAAAATTTTCGATGTCGAATCTAGAGTGCCAGGACTATACAAAAGAGTGAAATTTTGATCCAGGTAAGTCGATATGCATATATATAGGTCTTTTATGATTGGTCCCAGTCTAAATAAGCCAAAAATGACAAAATTTGACATTTTTTGATAAAATACAAATTTTTTGAAAATTTTCGATGTCGAATCTAGAGTGCCAGGACTATACAAAAGAGTGAAATTTTGATCCAGGTTAGTCGATATGCATATATATAGGTCTTTTATGATTGGTCCCAGTCTAAATAAGCCAAAAATGATCATAATTTGACATTTTTTGATAAAATACAAATTTTTTGAAAATTTTCGATGTCGAATCTAGAGTGCCAGGACTATACAAAAGAGTGAAATTTTGATCCAGGTAAGTCGATATGCATATATATAGGTCTTTTATGATTGGTCCCAGTCTAAATAAGCCAAAAATGATCATAATTTGACATTTTTTGATAAAATACAAATTTTTTGAAAATTTTCGATGTCGAATCTAGAGTGCCAGGACTATACAAAAGAGTGAAATTTTGATCCAGGTAAGTCGATATGCATATATATAGGTCTTTTATGATTGGTCCCAGTCTAATTAAGCCAAAAATGATCATAATTGGACATTTTTGGATAAAATACAAATTTTTTGAAAATTTTCGATGTCGAATCTAGAGTGCCAGGACTATACAAAAGAGTGAAATTTTGATCCAGGTAAGTCGATATGCATATATATAGGTCTTTTATGATTGGTCCCAGTCTAAATAAGCCAAAAATGATCATAATTTGACATTTTTTGATAAAATACAAATTTTTTGAAAATTTTCGATGTCGAATCTAGAGTGCCAGGACTATACAAAAGAGTGAAATTTTGATCCAGGTAAGTCGATATGCATATATATAGGTCTTTTATGATTGGTCCCAGTCTAAATAAGCCAAAAATGATCATAATTTGACATTTTTTGATAAAATACAAATTTTTTGAAAATTTTCGATGTCGAATCTAGAGTGCCAGGACTATACAAAAGAGTGAAATTTTGATCCAGGTAAGTCGATATGCATATATATAGGTCATTTATGATTGGTCCCAGTCTAAATAAGCCAAAAATGATCACAATTGGACATTTTTTGATAAAATACAAATTTTTTGAAAATTTTCGATGTCGAATCTAGAGTGCCAGGACTATACAAAAGAGTGAAATTTTGATCCAGGTAAGTCGATATGCATATATATAGGTCTTTTATGATTGGTCCCAGTCTAAATAAGCCAAAAATGATCATAATTGGACATTTTTTGATAAAATACAAATTTTTTGAAAATTGTCGATGTCGAATCTAGAGTGCCAGGACTATACAAAAGAGTGAAATTTTGATCCAGGTAAGTCGATATGCATATATATAGGTCTTTTATGATTGGTCCCAGTCTAAATAAGCCAAAAATGATCATAATTTGACATTTTTTGATAAAATACAAATTTTTTGAAAATTTTCGATGTCGAATCTAGAGTGCCAGGACTATACAAAAGAGTGAAATTTTGATCCAGGTAAGTCGATATGCATATATATAGGTCTTGTATGATTGGTCCCAGTCTAAATAAGCCAAAAATGATCATAATTTGACATTTTTTGATAAAATACAAATTTTTTGAAAATTTTCGATGTCGAATCTAGAGTGCCAGGACTATACAAAAGAGTGAAATTTTGATCCAGGTAAGTCGATATGCATATATATAGGTCTTTTATGATTGGTCCCAGTCTAAATAAGCCAAAAATGATCATAATTTGACATTTTTTTATAAAATACAAATTTTTTGAAAATTTTCGATGTCGAATCTAGAGTGCCAGGACTATACAAAAGAGTGAAATTTTGATCCAGGTAAGTCGATATGCATGTATATAGGTCTTTTATGATTGGTCCCAGTCTAAATAAGCCAAAAATGATCATAATTTGACATTTTTTTATAAAATACAAATTTTTTGAAAATTTTCGATGTCGAATCTAGAGTGCCAGGACTATACAAAAGAGTGAAATTTTGATCCAGGTAAGTCGATATGCATATATATAGGTCTTGTATGATTGGTCCCAGTCTAAATAAGCCAAAAATGATCATAATTTGACATTTTTTGATAAAATACAAATTTTTTGAAAATTTTCGAAGTCGAATCTAGAGTGCCAGGACTATACAAAAGAGTGAAATTTTGATCCAGGTAAGTCGATATGCATATATATAGGTCTTTTATGATTGGTCCCAGTCTAAATAAGCCAAAAATGATCATAATTTGACATTTTTGATAAAATACAAATTTTTTGAAAATTTTCGATGTCGAATCTAGAGTGCCAGGACTATACAAAAGAGTGAAATTTTGATCCAGGTAAGTCGATATGCATATATATAGGTCTTTTATGATTGGTCCCAGTCTAAATAAGCCAAAAATGACAAAATTTTACATTTTTTGATAAAATACAAATTTTTTGAAAATTTTCGATGTCGAATCTAGAGTGCCAGGACTATACAAAAGAGTGAAATTTTGATCCAGGTTAGTCGATATGCATATATATAGGTCTTTTATGATTGGTCCCAGTCTAAATAAGCCAAAAATGATCATAATTTGACATTTTTTGATAAAATACAAATTTTTTGAAAATTTTCGATGTCGAATCTAGAGTGCCAGGACTATACAAAAGAGTGAAATTTTGATCCAGGTAAGTCGATATGCATATATATAGGTCTTTTATGATTGGTCCCAGTCTAAATAAGCCAAAAATGATCATAATTTGACATTTTTTGATAAAATACAAATTTTTTGAAAATTTTCGATGTCGAATCTAGAGTGCCAGGACTATACAAAAGAGTGAAATTTTGATCCAGGTAAGTCGATATGCATATATATAGGTCTTTTATGATTGGTCCCAGTCTAAATAAGCCAAAAATGATCATAATTGGACATTTTTTGATAAAATACAAATTTTTTGAAAATTTTCGATGTCGAATCTAGAGTGCCAGGACTATACAAAAGAGTGAAATTTTGATCCAGGTAAGTCGATATGCATATATATAGGTCTTTTATGATTGGTCCCAGTCTAAATAATCCAAAAATGATCATAATTTGACATTTTTTGATAAAATACAAATTTTTTGAAAATTTTCGATGTCGAATCTAGAGTGCCAGGACTATACAAAAGAGTGAAATTTTGATCCAGGTAAGTCGATATGCATATATATAGGTCTTTTATGATTGGTCCCAGTCTAAATAAGCCAAAAATGATCATAATTTGACATTTTTTGATAAAATAAAAATTTTTTGAAAATTTTCGATGTCGAATCTAGAGTGCCAGGACTATACAAAAGAGTGAAATTTTGATCCAGGTAAGTCGATATGCATATATATAGGTCTTTTATGATTGGTCCCAGTCTAAATAAGCCAAAAATGATCATAATTTGACATTTTTTGATAAAATACAAATTTTTTGAAAATTTTCGATGTCGAATCTAGAGTGCCAGGACTATACAAAAGAGTGAAATTTTGATCCAGGTAAGTCGATATGCATATATATAGGTCTTTTATGATTGGTCCCAGTCTAAATAAGCCAAAAATGATCATAATTGGACATTTTTTGATAAAATACAAATTTTTTGAAAATTTTCGATGTCGAATCTAGAGTGCCAGGACTATACAAAAGAGTGAAATTTTGATCCAGGTAAGTCGATATGCATATATATAGGTCTTTTATGATTGGTCCCAGTCTAAATAAGCCAAAAATGATCATAATTTGACATTTTTTGATAAAATACAAATTTTTTGAAAATTTTCGATGTCGAATCTAGAGTGCCAGGACTATACAAAAGAGTGAAATTTTGATCCAGGTAAGTCGATATGCATATATATAGGTCTTTTATGATTGGTCCCAGTCTAAATAAGCCAAAAATGATCATAATTTGACATTTTTTGATAAAATACAAATTTTTTGAAAATTTTCGATGTCGAATCTAGAGTGCCAGGACTATACAAAAGAGTGAAATTTTGATCCAGGTAAGTCGATATGCATATATATAGGTCTTTTATGATTGGTCCCAGTCTTAATAAGCCAAAAATGATCATAATTGGACATTTTTTGATAAAATACAAATTTTTTGAAAATTTTCGATGTCGAATCTAGAGTGCCAGGACTATACAAAAGAGTGAAATTTTGATCCAGGTAAGTCGATATGCATATATATAGGTCTTTTATGATTGGTCCCAGTCTAAATAAGCCAAAAATGATCATAATTTGACATTTTTTGATAAAATACAAATTTTTTGAAAATTTTCGAAGTCGAATCTAGAGTGCCAGGACTATACAATAGAGTGAAATTTTGATCCAGGTAAGTCGATATGCATATATATAGGTCTTTTATGATTGGTTCCAGTCTAAATAAGCCAAAAATGATCATAATTTGACATTTTTTGATAAAATACAAATTTTTTGAAAATTTTCGATGTCGAATCTAGAGTGCCAGGACTATACAAAAGAGTGAAATTTTGATCCAGGTAAGTCGATATGCATATATATAGGTCTTTTATGATTGGTCCCAGTCTAAATAAGCCAAAAATGATCATAATTTGACATTTTTTGATAAAATACAAATTTTTTGAAAATTTTCGATGTCGAATCTAGAGTGCCAGGACTATACAAAAGAGTGAAATTTTGATCCAGGTAAGTCGATATCCATATATATAGGCCTTTTATGATTGGTCCCAATCTAAATAAGCCAAAAATGATCATAATTTGACATTTTTTGATAAAATACAAATTTTTTGAAAATTTTCGATGTCGAATCTAGAGTGCCAGGACTATACAAAAGAGTGAAATTTTGATCCAGGTAAGTCGATATGCATA
This sequence comes from Chrysoperla carnea, assembly GCF_905475395.1. Taxonomy (NCBI): domain Eukaryota; kingdom Metazoa; phylum Arthropoda; class Insecta; order Neuroptera; family Chrysopidae; genus Chrysoperla; species Chrysoperla carnea. The sequence continues at coordinate 287,477 of NW_025408245.1, forward strand.
TATATAGGTCTTTTATGATTGGTCCCAGTCTAAATAAGCCAAAAATGATCATAATTGGACATTTTTTGATAAAATACAAATTTTTTGAAAATTTTCGATGTCGAATCTAGAGTGCCAGGACTATACAAAAGAGTGAAATTTTGATCCAGGTAAGTCGATATGCATATATATAGGTCTTTTATGATTGGTCCCAGTCTAAATAAGCCAAAAATGATCATAATTTGACATTTTTTGATAAAATACAAATTTTTTGAAAATTTTCGATGTCGAATCTAGAGTGCCAGGACTATACAAAAGAGTGAAATTTTGATCCAGGTAAGTCGATATGCATATATATAGGTCTTTTATGATTGGTCCCAGTCTAAATAAGCCAAAAATGATCATAATTTGACATTTTTTGATAAAATACAAATTTTTTGAAAATTTTCGATGTCGAATCTAGAGTGCCAGGACTATACAAAAGAGTGAAATTTTGATCCAGGTAAGTCGATATGCATATATATAGGTCTTTTATGATTGGTCCCAGTCTTAATAAGCCAAAAATGATCATAATTGGACATTTTTTGATAAAATACAAATTTTTTGAAAATTTTCGATGTCGAATCTAGAGTGCCAGGACTATACAAAAGAGTGAAATTTTGATCCAGGTAAGTCGATATGCATATATATAGGTCTTTTATGATTGGTCCCAGTCTAAATAAGCCAAAAATGATCATAATTTGACATTTTTTGATAAAATACAAATTTTTTGAAAATTTTCGAAGTCGAATCTAGAGTGCCAGGACTATACAATAGAGTGAAATTTTGATCCAGGTAAGTCGATAAGCATATATATAGGTCTTTTATGATTGGTCCCAGTCTAAATAAGCCAAAAATGATCATAATTTGACATTTTTTGATAAAATACAAATTTTTTGAAAATTTTCGATGTCGAATCTAGAGTGCCAGGACTATACAAAAGAGTGAAATTTTGATCCAGGTAAGTCGATATGCATATATATAGGTCTTTTATGATTGGTCCCAGTCTAAATAAGCCAAAAATGATCATAATTTGACATTTTTTGATAAAATACAAATTTTTTGAAAATTTTCGATGTCGAATCTAGAGTGCCAGGACTATACAAAAGAGTGAAATTTTGATCCAGGTAAGTCGATATGCATATATATAGGTCTTTTATGATTGGTCCCAGTCTAAATAAGCCAAAAATGATCATAATTTGACATTTTTTGATAAAATACAAATTTTTTGAAAATTTTCGATGTCGAATCTAGAGTGCCAGGACTATACAAAAGAGTGAAATTTTGATCCAGGTAAGTCGATATGCATATATATAGGTCTTTTATGATTGGTCCCAGTCTAAATAAGCCAAAAATGATCATAATTTGACATTTTTTGATAAAATACAAATTTTTTGAAAATTTTCGATGTCGAATCTAGAGTGCCAGGACTATACAAATAGTGAAATTTTGATCCAGGTAAGTCGATATGCATATATATCTTTCTTTAATGATTGGTCCCAGTCTAAATAAGCCAAAAATGATCATAATTTGACATTTTTTGATAAAATACAAATTTTTTGAAAATTTTCGATGTCGAATCTAGAGTGCCAGGACTATACAAAAGAGTGAAATTTTGATCCAGGTAAGTCGATATGCATATATATAGGTCTTTTATGATTGGTCCCAGTCTAAATAAGCCAAAAATGATCATAATTTGACATTTTTTGATAAAATACAAATTTTTTGAAAATTTTCGAAGTCGAATCTAGAGTGCCAGGACTATACAAAAGAGTGAAATTTTGATCCAGGTAAGTCGATATGCATATATATAGGTCTTTTATGATTGGTACCAGTCTAAATAAGCCAAAAATGATCATAATTTGACATTTTTGATAAAATACAAATTTTTTGAAAATTTTCGAAGTCGAATCTAGAGTGCCAGGACTATACAAAAGAGTGAAATTTTGATCCAGGTAAGTCGATATGCATATATATAGGTCTTTTATGATTGGTCCCAGTCTAAATAAGCCAAAAATGATCATAATTTGACATTTTTGATAAAATACAAATTTTTTGAAAATTTTCGATGTCGAATCTAGAGTGCCAGGACTATACAAAAGAGTGAAATTTTGATCCAGGTAAGTCGATATGCATATATATAGGTCTTTTATGATTGGTCCCAGTCTAAATAAGCCAAAAATGACAAAATTTGACATTTTTTGATAAAATACAAATTTTTTGAAAATTTTCGATGTCGAATCTAGAGTGCCAGGACTATACAAAAGAGTGAAATTTTGATCCAGGTTAGTCGATATGCATATATATAGGTCTTTTATGATTGGTCCCAGTCTAAATAAGCCAAAAATGATCATAATTTGACATTTTTTGATAAAATACAAATTTTTTGAAAATTTTCGATGTCGAATCTAGAGTGCCAGGACTATACAAAAGAGTGAAATTTTGATCCAGGTAAGTCGATATGCATATATATAGGTCTTTTATGATTGGTCCCAGTCTAAATAAGCCAAAAATGATCATAATTTGACATTTTTTGATAAAATACAAATTTTTTGAAAATTTTCGATGTCGAATCTAGAGTGCCAGGACTATACAAAAGAGTGAAATTTTGATCCAGGTAAGTCGATATGCATATATATAGGTCTTTTATGATTGGCCCCAGTCTAAATAAGCCAAAAATGATCATAATTTGACATTTTTTGATAAAATACAAATTTTTTGAAAATTTTCGATGTCGAATCTAGAGTGCCAGGACTATACAAAAGAGTGAAATTTTGATCCAGGTAAGTCGATATGCATATATATAGGTCTTTTATGATTGGTCCCAGTCTAAATAAGCCAAAAATGATCATAATTTGACATTTTTTGATAAAATACAAATTTTTTGAAAATTTTCGATGTCGAATCTAGAGTGCCAGGACTATACAAAAGAGTGAAATTTTGATCCAGGTAAGTCGATATGCATATATATAGGTCTTTTATGATTGGTCCCAGTCTAAATAAGCCAAAAATGATCATAATTGGACATTTTTTGATAAAATACAAATTTTTTGAAAATTTTCGATGTCGAATCTAGAGTGCCAGGACTATACAAAAGAGTGAAATTTTGATCCAGGTAAGTCGATATGCATATATATAGGTCTTTTATGATTGGTCCCAGTCTAAATAAGCCAAAAATGATCATAATTTGACATTTTTTGATAAAATACAAATTTTTTGAAAATTTTCGATGTCGAATCTAGAGTGCCAGGACTATACAAAAGAGTGAAATTTTGATCCAGGTAAGTCGATATGCATATATATAGGTCTTTTATGATTGGTCCCAGTCTAAATAAGCCAAAAATGATCATAATTTGACATTTTTTGATAAAATACAAATTTTTTGAAAATTTTCGAAGTCGAATCTAGAGTGCCAGGACTATACAATAGAGTGAAATTTTGATCCAGGTAAGTCGATATGCATATATATAGGTCTTTTATGATTGGTCCCAGTCTAAATAAGCCAAAAATGATCATAATTTGACATTTTTTGATAAAATACAAATTTTTTGAAAATTTTCGATGTCGAATCTAGAGTGCCAGGACTATACAAAAGAGTGAAATTTTGATCCAGGTAAGTCGATATGCATATATATAGGTCTTTTATGATTGGTCCCAGTCTAAATAAGCCAAAAATGATCATAATTTGACATTTTTTGATAAAATACAAATTTTTTGAAAATTTTCGATGTCGAATCTAGAGTGCCAGGACTATACAAAAGAGTGAAATTTTGATCCAGGTAAGTCGATATGCATATATATAGGTCTTTTATGATTGGTCCCAGTCTAAATAAGCCAAAAATGATCATAATTTGACATTTTTTGATAAAATACAAATTTTTTGAAAATTTTCGATGTCGAATCTAGAGTGCCAGGACTATACAAAAGAGTGAAATTTTGATCCAGGTAAGTCGATATGCATATATATAGGTCTTTTATGATTGGTCCCAGTCTAAATAAGCCAAAAATGATCATAATTGGACATTTTTTGATAAAATACAAATTTTTTGAAAATTTTCGATGTCGAATCTAGAGTGCCAGGACTATACAAAAGAGTGAAATTTTGATCCAGGTAAGTCGATATGCATATATATAGGTCTTTTATGATTGGTCCCAGTCTAAATAAGCCAAAAATGATCATAATTTGACATTTTTTGATAAAATACAAATTTTTTGAAAATTTTCGATGTCGAATCTAGAGTGCCAGGACTATACAAAAGAGTGAAATTTTGATCCAGGTAAGTCGATATGCATATATATAGGTCTTTTATGATTGGTCCCAGTCTAAATAAGCCAAAAATGATCATAATTTGACATTTTTTGATAAAATACAAATTTTTTGAAAATTTTCGATGTCGAATCTAGAGTGCCAGGACTATACAAAAGAGTGAAATTTTGATCCAGGTAAGTCGATATGCATATATATAGGTCTTTTATGATTGGTCCCAGTCTTAATAAGCCAAAAATGATCATAATTGGACATTTTTTGATAAAATACAAATTTTTTGAAAATTTTCGATGTCGAATCTAGAGTGCCAGGACTATACAAAAGAGTGAAATTTTGATCCAGGTAAGTCGATATGCATATATATAGGTCTTTTATGATTGGTCCCAGTCTAAATAAGCCAAAAATGATCATAATTTGACATTTTTTGATAAAATACAAATTTTTTGAAAATTTTCGAAGTCGAATCTAGAGTGCCAGGACTATACAATAGAGTGAAATTTTGATCCAGGTAAGTCGATATGCATATATATAGGTCTTTTATGATTGGTCCCAGTCTAAATAAGCCAAAAATGATCATAATTTGACATTTTTTGATAAAATACAAATTTTTTGAAAATTTTCGATGTCGAATCTAGAGTGCCAGGACTATACAAAAGAGTGAAATTTTGATCCAGGTAAGTCGATATGCATATATATAGGTCTTTTATGATTGGTCCCAGTCTAAATAAGCCAAAAATGATCATAATTTGACATTTTTTGATAAAATACAAATTTTTTGAAAATTTTCGATGTCGAATCTAGAGTGCCAGGACTATACAAAAGAGTGAAATTTTGATCCAGGTAAGTCGATATGCATATATATAGGTCTTTTATGATTGGTCCCAGTCTAAATAAGCCAAAAATGATCATAATTTGACATTTTTTGATAAAATACAAATTTTTTGAAAATTTTCGATGTCGAATCTAGAGTGCCAGGACTATACAAAAGAGTGAAATTTTGATCCAGGTAAGTCGATATGCATATATATAGGTCTTTTATGATTGGTCCCAGTCTAAATAAGCCAAAAATGATCATAATTTGACATTTTTTGATAAAATACAAATTTTTTGAAAATTTTCGATGTCGAATCTAGAGTGCCAGGACTATACAAATAGTGAAATTTTGATCCAGGTAAGTCGATATGCATATATATCTTTCTTTAATGATTGGTCCCAGTCTAAATAAGCCAAAAATGATCATAATTTGACATTTTTTGATAAAATACAAATTTTTTGAAAATTTTCGATGTCGAATCTAGAGTGCCAGGACTATACAAAAGAGTGAAATTTTGATCCAGGTAAGTCGATATGCATATATATAGGTCTTTTATGATTGGTCCCAGTCTAAATAAGCCAAAAATGATCATAATTTGACATTTTTTGATAAAATACAAATTTTTTGAAAATTTTCGATGTCGAATCTAGAGTGCCAGGACTATACAAATAGTGAAATTTTGATCCAGGTAAGTCGATATGCATATATATCTTTCTTTAATGATTGGTCCCAGTCTAAATAAGCCAAAAATGATCATAATTTGACATTTTTTGATAAAATACAAATTTTTTGAAAATTTTCGATGTCGAATCTAGAGTGCCAGGACTATACAAAAGAGTGAAATTTTGATCCAGGTAAGTCGATATGCATATATATAGGTCTTTTATGATTGGTCCCAGTCTAAATAAGCCAAAAATGATCATAATTTGACATTTTTTGATAAAATACAAATTTTTTGAAAATTTTCGATGTCGAATCTAGAGTGCCAGGACTATACAAAAGAGTGAAATTTTGATCCAGGTAAGTCGATATGCATATATATAGGTCTTTTATGATTGGTCCCAGTCTAAATAAGCCAAAAATGATCATAATTGGACATTTTTTGATAAAATACAAATTTTTTGAAAATTTTCGATGTCGAATCTAGAGTGCCAGGACTATACAAAAGAGTGAAATTTTGATCCAGGTAAGTCGATATGCATATATATAGGTCTTTTATGATTGGTCCCAGTCTAAATAAGCCAAAAATGATCATAATTGGACATTTTTTGATAAAATACAAATTTTTTGAAAATTTTCGATGTCGAATCTAGAGTGCCAGGACTATACAAAAGAGTGAAATTTTGATCCAGGTAAGTCGATATGCATATATATAGGTCTTTTATGATTGGTCCCAGTCTAAATAAGCCAAAAATGATCATAATTTGACATTTTTTGATAAAATACAAATTTTTTGAAAATTTTCGATGTCGAATCTAGAGTGCCAGGACTATACAAAAGAGTGAAATTTTGATCCAGGTAAGTCGATATGCATATATATAGGTCTTTTATGATTGGTCCCAGTCTAAATAAGCCAAAAATGATCATAATTTGACATTTTTTGATAAAATACAAATTTTTTGAAAATTTTCGATGTCGAATCTAGAGTGCCAGGACTATACAAAAGAGTGAAATTTTGATCCAGGTAAGTCGATATGCATATATATAGGTCTTTTATGATTGGTCCCAGTCTTAATAAGCCAAAAATGATCATAATTGGACATTTTTTGATAAAATACAAATTTTTTGAAAATTTTCGATGTCGAATCTAGAGTGCCAGGACTATACAAAAGAGTGAAATTTTGATCCAGGTAAGTCGATATGCATATATATAGGTCTTTTATGATTGGTCCCAGTCTAAATAAGCCAAAAATGATCATAATTTGACATTTTTTGATAAAATACAAATTTTTTGAAAATTTTCGATGTCGAATCTAGAGTGCCAGGACTATACAAAAGAGTGAAATTTTGATCCAGGTAAGTCGATATGCATATATATAGGTCTTTTATGATTGGTCCCAGTCTAAATAAGCCAAAAATGATCATAATTTGACATTTTTGAATAAAATACAAATTTTTTGAAAATTTTCGATGTCGAATCTAGAGTGCCAGGACTATACAAAGAGTGAAATTTTGATCCAGGTAAGTCGATATGCATATATATAGGTCTTTTATGATTGGTCCCAGTCTTAATAAGCCAAAAATGATCATAATTGGACATTTTTTGATAAAATACAAATTTTTTGAAAATTTTCGATGTCGAATCTAGAGTGCCAGGACTATACAAAAGAGTGAAATTTTGATCCAGGTAAGTCGATATGCATATATATAGGTCTTTTATGATTGGTCCCAGTCTAAATAAGCCAAAAATGATCATAATTTGACATTTTTTGATAAAATACAAATTTTTTGAAAATTTTCGAAGTCGAATCTAGAGTGCCAGGACTATACAATAGAGTGAAATTTTGATCCAGGTAAGTCGATATGCATATATATAGGTCTTTTATGATTGGTCCCAGTCTAAATAAGCCAAAAATGATCATAATTTGACATTTTTTGATAAAATACAAATTTTTTGAAAATTTTCGATGTCGAATCTAGAGTGCCAGGACTATACAAAAGAGTGAAATTTTGATCCAGGTAAGTCGATATGCATATATATAGGTCTTTTATGATTGGTCCCAGTCTAAATAAGCCAAAAATGATCATAATTTGACATTTTTTGATAAAATACAAATTTTTTGAAAATTTTCGATGTCGAATCTAGAGTGCCAGGACTATACAAAAGAGTGAAATTTTGATCCAGGTAAGTCGATATGCATATATATAGGTCTTTTATGATTGGTCCCAGTCTAAATAAGCCAAAAATGATCATAATTTGACATTTTTTGATAAAATACAAATTTTTTGAAAATTTTCGATGTCGAATCTAGAGTGCCAGGACTATACAAAAGAGTGAAATTTTGATCCAGGTAAGTCGATATGCATATATATAGGTCTTTTATGATTGGTCCCAGTCTAAATAAGCCAAAAATGATCATAATTTGACATTTTTTGATAAAATACAAATTTTTTGAAAATTTTCGATGTCGAATCTAGAGTGCCAGGACTATACAAATAGTGAAATTTTGATCCAGGTAAGTCGATATGCATATATATCTTTCTTTAATGATTGGTCCCAGTCTAAATAAGCCAAAAATGATCATAATTTGACATTTTTTGATAAAATACAAATTTTTTGAAAATTTTCGATGTCGAATCTAGAGTGCCAGGACTATACAAAAGAGTGAAATTTTGATCCAGGTAAGTCGATATGCATATATATAGGTCTTTTATGATTGGTCCCAGTCTAAATAAGCCAAAAATGATCATAATTTGACATTTTTTGATAAAATACAAATTTTTTGAAAATTTTCGATGTCGAATCTAGAGTGCCAGGACTATACAAAAGAGTGAAATTTTGATCCAGGTAAGTCGATATGCATATATATAGGTCTTTTATGATTGGTCCCAGTCTAAATAAGCCAAAAATGATCATAATTTGACATTTTTTGATAAAATACAAATTTTTTGAAAATTTTCGATGTCGAATCTAGAGTGCCAGGACTATACAAAAGAGTGAAATTTTGATCCAGGTAAGTCGATATGCATATATATAGGTCTTTTATGATTGGTCCCAGTCTTAATAAGCCAAAAATGATCATAATTGGACATTTTTTGATAAAATACAAACTTTTTGAAAATTTTCGATGTCGAATCTAGAGTGCCAGGACTATACAAAAGAGTGAAATTTTGATCCAGGTAAGTCGATATGCATATATATAGGTCTTTTATGATTGGTCCCAGTCTAAATAAGCCAAAAATGATCATAATTTGACATTTTTTTGATAAAATACAAATTTTTTGAAAATTTTCGAAGTCGAATCTAGAGTGCCAGGACTATACAATAGAGTGAAATTTTGATCCAGGTAAGTCGATATGCATATATATAGGTCTTTTATGATTGGTCCCAGTCTAAATAAGCCAAAAATGATCATAATTTGACATTTTTTGATAAAATACAAATTTTTTGAAAATTTTCGATGTCGAATCTAGAGTGCCAGGACTATACAAAAGAGTGAAATTTTGATCCAGGTAAGTCGATATGCATATATATAGGTCTTTTATGATTGGTCCCAGTCTAAATAAGCCAAAAATGATCATAATTTGACATTTTTTGATAAAATACTAATTTTTTGAAAATTTTCGATGTCGAATCTAGAGTGCCAGGACTATACAAAAGAGTGAAATTTTGATCCAGGTAAGTCGATATGCATATATATAGGTCTTTTATGATTGGTCCCAGTCTAAATAAGCCAAAAATGATCATAATTTGACATTTTTTGATAAAATACAAATTTTTTGAAAATTTTCGATGTCGAATCTAGAGTGCCAGGACTATACAAAAGAGTGAAATTTTGATCCAGGTAAGTCGATATGCATATATATAGGTCTTTTATGATTGGTCCCAGTCTAAATAAGCCAAAAATGATCATAATTTGACATTTTTTGATAAAATACAAATTTTTTGAAAATTTTCGATGTCGAATCTAGAGTGCCAGGACTATACAAATAGTGAAATTTTGATCCAGGTAAGTCGATATGCATATATATCTTTCTTTAATGATTGGTCCCAGTCTAAATAAGCCAAAAATGATCATAATTTGACATTTTTTTGATAAAATACAAATTTTTTGAAAATTTTCGATGTCGAATCTAGAGTGCCAGGACTATACAAAAGAGTGAAATTTTGATCCAGGTAAGTCGATATGCATATATATAGGTCTTTTATGATTGGTCCCAGTCTTAATAAGCCAAAAATGATCATAATTGGACATTTTTTGATAAAATACAAATTTTTTGAAAATTTTCGATGTCGAATCTAGAGTGCCAGGACTATACAAAAGAGTGAAATTTTGATCCAGGTAAGTCGATATGCATATATATAGGTCTTTTATGATTGGTCCCAGTCTAAATAAGCCAAAAATGATCATAATTTGACATTTTTTGATAAAATACAAATTTTTTGAAAATTTTCGAAGTCGAATCTAGAGTGCCAGGACTATACAATAGAGTGAAATTTTGATCCAGGTAAGTCGATATGCATATATATAGGTCTTTTATGATTGGTCCCAGTCTAAATAAGCCAAAAATGATCATAATTTGACATTTTTTGATAAAATACAAATTTTTTGAAAATTTTCGATGTCGAATCTAGAGTGCCAGGACTATACAAAAGAGTGAAATTTTGATCCAGGTAAGTCGATATGCATATATATAGGTCTTTTATGATTGGTCCCAGTCTAAATAAGCCAAAAATGATCATAATTTGACATTTTTTGATAAAATACAAATTTTTTGAAAATTTTCGATGTCGAATCTAGAGTGCCAGGACTATACAAAAGAGTGAAATTTTGATCCAGGTAAGTCGATATGCATATATATAGGTCTTTTATGATTGGTCCCAGTCTAAATAAGCCAAAAATGATCATAATTTGACATTTTTTGATAAAATACAAATTTTTTGAAAATTTTCGATGTCGAATCTAGAGTGCCAGGACTATACAAAAGAGTGAAATTTTGATCCAGGTAAGTCGATATGCATATATATAGGTCTTTTATGATTGGTCCCAGTCTTAATAAGCCAAAAATGGTCATAATTGGACATTTTTTGATAAAATACAAATTTTTTGAAAATTTTCGATGTCGAATCTAGAGTGCCAGGACTATACAAAAGAGTGAAATTTTGATCCAGGTAAGTCGATATGCATATATATAGGTCTTTTATGATTGGTCCCAGTCTAAATAAGCCAAAAATGATCATAATTTGACATTTTTTGATAAAATACAAATTTTTTGAAAATTTTCGAAGTCGAATCTAGAGTGCCAGGACTATACAATAGAGTGAAATTTTGATCCAGGTAAGTCGATATGCATATATATAGGTCTTTTATGATTGGTCCCAGTCTAAATAAGCCAAAAATGATCATAATTTGACATTTTTTGATAAAATACAAATTTTTTGAAAATTTTCGATGTCGAATCTAGAGTGCCAGGACTATACAAAAGAGTGAAATTTTGATCCAGGTAAGTCGATATGCATATATATAGGTCTTTTATGATTGGTCCCAGTCTAAATAAGCCAAAAATGATCATAATTTGACATTTTTTGATAAAATACAAATTTTTTGAAAATTTTCGATGTCGAATCTAGAGTGCCAGGACTATACAAAAGAGTGAAATTTTGATCCAGGTAAGTCGATATGCATATATATAGGTCTTTTATGATTGGTCCCAGTCTAAATAAGCCAAAAATGATCATAATTTGACATTTTTTGATAAAATACAAATTTTTTGAAAATTTTCGATGTCGAATCTAGAGTGCCAGGACTATACAAAAGAGTGAAATTTTGATCCAGGTAAGTCGATATGCATATATATAGGTCTTTTATGATTGGTCCCAGTCTAAATAAGCCAAAAATGATCATAATTTGACATTTTTTGATAAAATACAAATTTTTTGAAAATTTTCGATGTCGAATCTAGAGTGCCAGGACTATACAAATAGTGAAATTTTGATCCAGGTAAGTCGATATGCATATATATCTTTCTTTAATGATTGGTCCCAGTCTAAATAAGCCAAAAATGATCATAATTTGACATTTTTTGATAAAATACAAATTTTTTGAAAATTTTCGATGTCGAATCTAGAGTGCCAGGACTATACAAAAGAGTGAAATTTTGATCCAGGTAAGTCGATATGCATATATATAGGTCTTTTATGATTGGTCCCAGTCTAAATAAGCCAAAAATGATCATAATTTGACATTTTTTGATAAAATACAAATTTTTTGAAAATTTTCGATGTCGAATCTAGAGTGCCAGGACTATACAAAAGAGTGAAATTTTGATCCAGGTAAGTCGATATGCATATATATAGGTCTTTTATGATTGGTCCCAGTCTTAATAAGCCAAAAATGATCATAATTGGACATTTTTTGATAAAATACAAATTTTTTGAAAATTTTCGATGTCGAATCTAGAGTGCCAGGACTATACAAAAGAGTGAAATTTTGATCCAGGTAAGTCGATATGCATATATATAGGTCTTTTATGATTGGTCCCAGTCTAAATAAGCCAAAAATGATCATAATTTGACATTTTTTGATAAAATACAAATTTTTTGAAAATTTTCGAAGTCGAATCTAGAGTGCCAGGACTATACAATAGAGTGAAATTTTGATCCAGGTAAGTCGATATGCATATATATAGGTCTTTTATGATTGGTCCCAGTCTAAATAAGCCAAAAATGATCATAATTTGACATTTTTTGATAAAATACAAATTTTTTGAAAATTTTCGATGTCGAATCTAGAGTGCCAGGACTATACAAAAGAGTGAAATTTTGATCCAGGTAAGTCGATATGCATATATATAGGTCTTTTATGATTGGTCCCAGTCTAAATAAGCCAAAAATGATCATAATTTGACATTTTTTGATAAAATACAAATTTTTTGAAAATTTTCGATGTCGAATCTAGAGTGCTAGGACTATACAAAAGAGTGAAATTTTGATCCAGGTAAGTCGATATGCATATATATAGGTCTTTTATGATTGGTCCCAGTCTAAATAAGCCAAAAATGATCATAATTTGACATTTTTTGATAAAATACAAATTTTTTGAAAATTTTCGATGTCGAATCTAGAGTGCCAGGACTATACAAAAGAGTGAAATTTTGATCCAGGTAAGTCGATATGCATATATATAGGTCTTTTATGATTGGTCCCAGTCTAAATAAGCCAAAAATGATCATAATTTGACATTTTTTGATAAAATACAAATTTTTTGAAAATTTTCGATGTCGAATCTAGAGTGCCAGGACTATACAAATAGTGAAATTTTGATCCAGGTAAGTCGATATGCATATATATCTTTCTTTAATGATTGGTCCCAGTCTAAATAAGCCAAAAATGATCATAATTTGACATTTTTTGATAAAATACAAATTTTTTGAAAATTTTCGATGTCGAATCTAGAGTGCCAGGACTATACAAAAGAGTGAAATTTTGATCCAGGTAAGTCGATATGCATATATATAGGTCTTTTATGATTGGTCCCAGTCTAAATAAGCCAAAAATGATCATAATTTGACATTTTTTGATAAAATACAAATTTTTTGAAAATTTTCGATGTCGAATCTAGAGTGCCAGGACTATACAAAAGAGTGAAATTTTGATCCAGGTAAGTCGATATGCATATATATAGGTCTTTTATGATTGGTCCCAGTCTTAATAAGCCAAAAATGATCATAATTGGACATTTTTTGATAAAATACAAATTTTTTGAAAATTTTCGATGTCGAATCTAGAGTGCCAGGACTATACAAAAGAGTGAAATTTTGATCCAGGTAAGTCGATATGCATATATATAGGTCTTTTATGATTGGTCCCAGTCTAAATAAGCCAAAAATGATCATAATTTGACATTTTTTGATAAAATACAAATTTTTTGAAAATTTTCGAAGTCGAATCTAGAGTGCCAGGACTATACAATAGAGTGAAATTTTGATCCAGGTAAGTCGATATGCATATATATAGGTCTTTTATGATTGGTCCCAGTCTAAATAAGCCAAAAATGATCATAATTTGACATTTTTTGATAAAATACAAATTTTTTGAAAATTTTCGATGTCGAATCTAGAGTGCCAGGACTATACAAAAGAGTGAAATTTTGATCCAGGTAAGTCGATATGCATATATATAGGTCTTTTATGATTGGTCCCAGTCTAAATAAGCCAAAAATGATCATAATTTGACATTTTTTGATAAAATACAAATTTTTTGAAAATTTTCGATGTCGAATCTAGAGTGCCAGGACTATACAAAAGAGTGAAATTTTGATCCAGGTAAGTCGATATGCATATATATAGGTCTTTTATGATTGGTCCCAGTCTAAATAAGCCAAAAATGATCATAATTTGACATTTTTTGATAAAATACAAATTTTTTGAAAATTTTCGATGTCGAATCTAGAGTGCCAGGACTATACAAAAGAGTGAAATTTTGATCCAGGTAAGTCGATATGCATATATATAGGTCTTTTATGATTGGTCCCAGTCTAAATAAGCCAAAAATGATCATAATTTGACATTTTTTGATAAAATACAAATTTTTTGAAAATTTTCGATGTCGAATCTAGAGTGCCAGGACTATACAAATAGTGAAATTTTGATCCAGGTAAGTCGATATGCATATATATCTTTCTTTAATGATTGGTCCCAGTCTAAATAAGCCAAAAATGATCATAATTTGACATTTTTTGATAAAATACAAATTTTTTGAAAATTTTCGATGTCGAATCTAGAGTGCCAGGACTATACAAAAGAGTGAAATTTTGATCCAGGTAAGTCGATATGCATATATATAGGTCTTTTATGATTGGTCCCAGTCTAAATAAGCCAAAAATGATCATAATTTGACATTTTTTGATAAAATACAAATTTTTTGAAAATTTTCGATGTCGAATCTAGAGTGCCAGGACTATACAAATAGTGAAATTTTGATCCAGGTAAGTCGATATGCATATATATCTTTCTTTAATGATTGGTCCCAGTCTAAATAAGCCAAAAATGATCATAATTTGACATTTTTTGATAAAATACAAATTTTTTGAAAATTTTCGATGTCGAATCTAGAGTGCCAGGACTATACAAAAGAGTGAAATTTTGATCCAGGTAAGTCGATATGCATATATATAGGTCTTTTATGATTGGTCCCAGTCTAAATAAGCCAAAAATGATCATAATTTGACATTTTTTGATAAAATACAAATTTTTTGAAAATTTTCGAAGTCGAATCTAGAGTGCCAGGACTATACAATAGAGTGAAATTTTGATCCAGGTAAGTCGATATGCATATATATAGGTCTTTTATGATTGGTCCCAGTCTAAATAAGCCAAAAATGATCATAATTTGACATTTTTTGATAAAATACAAATTTTTTGAAAATTTTCGATGTCGAATCTAGAGTGCCAGGACTATACAAAAGAGTGAAATTTTGATCCAGGTAAGTCGATATGCATATATATAGGTCTTTTTTGATTGGTCCCAGTCTAAATAAGCCAAAAATGATCATAATTTGACATTTTTGATAAAATACAAATTTTTTGAAAATTTTCGATGTCGAATCTAGAGTGCCAGGACTATACAAAAGAGTGAAATTTTGATCCAGGTAAGTCGATATGCATATATATAGGTCTTTTATGATTGGTCCCAGTCTAAATAAGCCAAAAATGATCATAATTTGACATTTTTTGATAAAATACAAATTTTTTGAAAATTTTCGATGTCGA